>NC_134411.1:86417250-86717250 GCF_038048845.1 Mixophyes fleayi | reverse complement strand
ATTGTACCAATAATGCTTGCAAAACATAATCTACCACAATGTTCCTGACAATAGATTAAAACTACATACAATAACCTTTGGCTTACCGCCACAAAAATAAGTTTGACAGTCTTCATTGGTAATTAAGTGATCACCTAAAAAAATGAAAATTTAGTCAAACAATAATGCTGAATATTTAGTCCATAGTTTTATGGTTAAAGTTTGGGGTTTCATTTCACTAATAATAATAATAATAATAAATATTATTTTTATTATTATTTTTATTTTTATTATTATTACTACTATTATTTTGTGAAATCATAGTAGCCATTGTGGTTTATTAGCATGCTGTAATTGAACAGAAAATACACCTCTCTTGAAGACCACAAATGGTTTATTATTCACATCAAGCATAAATATTCATTCTATTTATTCATAACTTCTTTCTGGTTGAAAGCATAAATTATGGGCTTTCCCTGTATAAATATAACACCCATCTCTACCAATCCTCTCCCAACTCATGACCTGAATTTCTATTTTAGCTTTTAGTTTATTTGTATTTATTGGTAGAAATGCTAAATTATACAGTGTAACTAGAGAGGATCAAAAGAAGTCAACATGGTTCGGAATTTTGGTCGTTTCGAAAGTCTCTAAACTGCTTCTGAAACAAAACTCACTTTTGTTATTTCATTTTAAGTGAAATTGGTAAAAACTCATAAACTAAAATGACAAATGGAAAAAATTATATTATAAATATTGTTTGGCCCTCAAAACTTCAGTTCTGTTCAAACCAGGAAAAATAGTGAATTCATTCAACAAATATAGAATTATTAGCACGATAATAAAAATTAGCTCAATATTAGGACTCAATATGTTTATCTAATACCAGAAGTCTCTTTTATCCCACAGTAGGAGATTTCAAATAAAGGAATTTCATCCTTTTGTTCTCCTAGATTCCTTTTACTGTGTTGCTACTTCCATCACTGCAAACATCCATGAGCTCTATTGCGTCATAACACTATGGGCCTGATTCATCTCCAAACACAACCTTCACGTGACTTGCGTTTAAAAAAGAGCGCGCAAGGTGAGAGTATTTCCGCCCATATTCATATCTAAGCAGATCTCAACAGACATTTCCATTTGAATTTAGTTATAAGTACACTCTGCCTAAACGTTACTTGCTGTATGCTAACAGACAGAATAGAGTGCAGGATATGTACAATCATATGTGCGTATCATCATCATCATCCACCATTTATTTATATAGCGCCACTGATTCCACAGCGCTGTACAGAGAACTCATTCACATCAGTCCCTGCCCCATTGGAGCTTACAGTCTAAATTCCCTAACATGCACACAGACAGAGAGAGAGAGAGAGAGAGAGAGAGAGAGAGACAGAGACAGAGACAGAGACTAGGGTCAAATTTTGATAGCAGCCAATTAACCTACTAGTATGTTTTTGGAGTGTGGGAGGAAACCGGAGCACCCGGATAATCATAAGTCCCATCAGAACACATGCAAAAGGAAATATTTTACAAAATAAACCAATAACTCATAATACTATAACAATTAATATGTGCAATGTAGAATCCTTTGTAAACTACATTGTATATGGGTGCATACTTACATTACACCCTTAACAACAGCGATAAACCTATCGGCATGCTCAGTGATGTCATCAACTGCAGCCGCCTTCTTGCTTCATCGTCATTGGCTTAAGTCGAGGTTAAGAGGAGTCGTCATCGGTCATAGTCGGGTCGCAGCCCCTTCGGAATCCTCAGGTCGGGGTAAGTCTTGTTGGGGTAGTTAGCATCGATATGCTGACTACCACCGCTTATAGTACATTGCTTACGTTCATCTTTACCCCCCTATTATGCCATTATAATTGCAGGTAGTTGTAAGTGTCATTTGCGTGTGGAGTCTGTGGACATGACTGTATTCATTGGTGTATGTCCTGTTTCTGGCAAGATATGTCACACAAGTAGACTTACGTCCGAAGATTAATCAGGCCCTATATGAATAATGCCATAAGTACAGAATAAAGTATCCTTCTTTAATTATTGTACAATAATAGGCATGCATGCAAAAAGCTGTGATAATATCATAAAAGATCCTGCCATCTGAGGTCAGGGCCTGTGTGATATTTCCACAAATCCACATGGGAAGGATAGGCAACTATTCAATCGCAACCGTTTCTTACAGGCAATTTCACATGAAGGTTAATGGACACAAGACCGTTAACAATTATTTTATCGCTCCTCAAAATATTTTACTTGCATTTGAAATGTGTCATTCTCTCCCTGCTATTAAAAAAACAAAATGCTTAAATATGAGCCAGTAAAGTGACGAGATTACTGCAGCTAAAGGTAGTCAGATAATATAATTATTCATAGTTTGCCCGCTGGGTAATATAAATGACGAAACAACATCTCCTTGATAATCAAGTTGCCGTTGAGTACATTGAATGTAAAGGTCAACAGCATCTTGAAAATGTTCTATAGTTTTAGATGGTTATAACAAAACAACATAACACCTGACAGGCAGCTGGCACATCGAGCTGTTTCAGGGCGAGTTTTTACAATGAACGTCATTCAGGTGTATAGTTTAATCAATATCAGTAGTGTTCAGTCAAAGGGTTTGACATGTAAATTTCCAATAATAGTGAACTACAGCAAATATGACTTTAAAGTCAATTAATGTTTCTCCTGGTTATATGCGCTATGGCCTTAAGATAGGTAAAAAGACAACATTCAATGTCAATCAAATTATAGGATAGAAAAATAATAAATGCATCTGTATACATACATAAATCTTGCATACATCTTATAAACAGAGCATTTATTAATCGATATAATTCAAATCCTAAAATAGATGAACAAACAGGGACATCACATATAATCTCTGTATCTTATTAGATGGTTATAGCCTGGCTCCACGTTTCTCCAAATAGGGTAATTATCTTAGTCCAGCAAAATATTTAGCCACAGAAGATTTCAAGTTGCAAAATGTCCTGTCCCGGTAAGAAGGAACTAACGCGTTTCACTAAATAAGCCATACACTCTACAGCTTTGTTCAGTAAAGTTCAGCCCAGACAAAACAGTGCTTTAAACCATATAGGTAAAATGGTGGTTTTTTTTAGTACAAAATCATTAGATGTATTTTCCTAATAACAATTTAATAATTCAAGCCTCCAGAATGTCCTATGCGTTGGTCATCTGAGGTGACTCTACAGTGCATAATGGCCATCTGATAGGGGAGGGCTGGCAAATTTTAGCCCCAGAGGTAAGACTCGACTCAGCAACCTATTAGGAACATTTTAAAGGAAATAAATGCAGGTAGCCCAGAGACCCAGCACAAGGTAGCGCACTATGGGACCGGCCCAGGGGGGAAGATGCTCCCTACCCCCCAGCCCAGCCTGCCCCTGCCATCCAATGTGGTTCTGCCCTATAAACACACTAAGAAATGATGGGTATAACATGATGGATAAAGGTGAGCACAATATGCTGAGCTGGTATATAGTCCAGGGCCGTCTCTTCCATTGGGCACAATGGGCATTTGCCTGGGGGCCCTGCAGGCAAGGGGGCCCATCCGAGGCAGCGCTTTAAAAAAAATAAAAATCCGAAAAAAAAATCAAAAATGAAAATACTTGCCTTGCCCTGGTCCCCTCTTCCGTGCTGTGCTCACAGTGAATGCTGGGTGTGATGTCACGTCCAGCAATCACTGCAACCACAGCACGGAAGAGCGCAGAAGAGACTCAGCGGCGCGGTAAAAAGAAGAGAAGGGGATCGGACTTAAGGTAAGTTAAGGGGGCCCTTATAAATATATAGATATATGTAAAAAAAAAGTGATTATATATATAATCTCTTTTTTTTTTACATACATATATATTTTTTTTACACACACATACTATTTTATATATATATATATATATATATATATATATATATATATATAATTATTTTTTTTAGGGGCCCGGTGCACTGCATTGCCCGGGGGCCCATAAAGTAGTTAAGGCGGCCCTGATATAGTCAAGTTCAACCATTCATGAATTCTGAGCGTTAATCGGCGAGAGATGTGATATACTGGACACTGATGGATATGTGTTGGGCTCTGTTGTGTTTATTATGTTAATATGCTGTGCATTGATCTTGGGTCCCAGAGTAGAATATAAGCCAAGACCCCCCTTCCTTCACATTTCCCTAGCTCTCATAACTAATCTTACATATACATTTTACCAGCTTATTTACCCACAATGTTATTTATTTACTAACAATGGGCCTGATTCATTATCAAATACTTGATAGCTTATTTGTACACTGAAATTTAAAGTTGATATTTGTGTGCTACATAAAAAACAGTCAGTATTTAACTTATGTGCAAAA
The DNA here is from genome assembly GCF_038048845.1 of Mixophyes fleayi. Taxonomy (NCBI): domain Eukaryota; kingdom Metazoa; phylum Chordata; class Amphibia; order Anura; family Limnodynastidae; genus Mixophyes; species Mixophyes fleayi. Next base: position 86,712,888 of record NC_134411.1, on the reverse strand, counting down.
CAGAATACTAATTTGCACCCCTTGCAATGTAACATGGTTTTGTCCAGGAGACTGAAATAAGAATCCTCTTCCTTTAAGATCCTTAATGAATCAGGCCCAATGTGTTTAGGTGCAAAATATATACTAAAAACATACTAACTAAACTAATTATGTCTAGTGCAATTAAGAAAATAAAACACGTGTGTTGTTGGTTAATATGTTTTAGTGTACATTTTTTGCACTTAAATGCAGTGTTGGTCAATGTACATTACTGCAAAACAAGCCATTCCGGTGCTTCTGTAATTATAAGGAGAGAGGACGAGTCTTATTATGTCAGTTTTGCCCTGTATTCTACTGGTCTGGGGAATTGCAACTCAGCCAATCAGAAGCTGTTTCCCAAATATAGCTGTTTGGGATTGGCTGATTGACAAGACGCCAGGGCTTCTCTGACAAGCAAACCTCATACTGTGAGTACCCTTGTTATAAAGGGACCCGTACAGCCTGTCTCAGCCTGTTGCTGGTTACCACTTTTGCTTAAGTGTAAATCAGCCCAGGCTGTCTAGCACATGGGCTGATTGAAGACTTAAGGCATTCAGCATACTTTTTTTCCAATGATGTATTTATTTGATGTATTTTTTTTTTTAACTACATAACATATGGCAAGTTCTCCTCATCAACAAGTAAACTTGCACCAAGGTTGAATAAATTAAAAATAAGATGTTTCTAATATCTCGGGGAACATGCTTAACTTGTGTGTGCATGCCCTTACTATACTCTACATGAAAGTGAACGCTCCTGATCAGGGCTGGATTAAGGGAAGGGAGGTCCCCGTGCTAAGGGTACTGTGAGGGCCCCCCCATGAGGCCCCCCCAGCCATGAGGTCCCCCTCCCCGTGAGCTTACCTCCTTACGTTGTTCCACTCCCTGTAGCACTTACGCGGCACGCAGTAATCTCCTTACTGAGGAGATCTAGTGAGAGTGAGACTATGAGTCATAGTCTCACTCTCACGTGATCTCCTCAGTAAGGAGATTACTGCGCGCCGCATAAATCCTACAGTGACAGCAGGCAGCTAACAGCATAACATTTGCTATTAGCTGCCTGCCATTCTCCTTGAACAGGCGACAGTCAGATGCCCCAGACCCTATGAATGCTGGCGGGCCCCCCAGCTGCCCGAGACCCTTGGGCTTTAGCCCCTTTAGCCCTATTGTTAATCCGGCTCTGCTCCTGATCCACCTCTCCAGGTGCAAGAGATCACAAGTGCAAGTTACGTGCACCTCTAAATTCGGTTATAACTATTGGCTCAAATGCAGTGTGTCAAAGCACATTTTCTTAAAAGATGTCCCATTGAACATATAGGCTGAGGTCCAGCCTCCACTGCCTCTCAAAATGCTTTGCGGCTATTGCTAAACAAAGACCACCCCTCCATTGCTCCTTCTCTGTGGCTTAAAATATCGAGGAGCATGGGCATCTAACGCGCATTCAGCAACTAATGCCCCTATCTACCCAGCACCTCCAATCAGAAGAAGCCAACTTTTGCACTGCCCACAAATGCCACAATGTCAACACAGAAATCTGAGGCGTTCCTTCACAAACTGGCACATTTAGGCAAAAAAAAAAGCGCTTGATATTTTGCACTTTTGTAAATGATGTCCACTGGATTAAATCCAATGATCCTATCCTACCGCTAATAGTAGGCATGGTAGATCCATCAGACACTTGTCACCCTCACTCTGAAGTACAGGTGAGCAAAGTTGCTGCAGAATTTCACGCAAAACAAACTTTGTATCAGAAAAGACAGGGGAGAGTTTCTGTTGATACTACATTCAAGTTCAGCTTTTGCTACAACATTCCGTGGAGTGGAATTCTGAACTGTAGTTGTAATTGTATAGTCTATGAATAAGAACTGAGGGCTGAAATAATCTCGAAGGCAATTTAAAAGCTGAGGCTGTATCATTAAACTGGATTATTCTCTGGAGTTAATAGTTAACTATGGAGTATGCCCATCTGTTGTCATAGGGGAGGGGAAAACAGGGTCTACAAGTTGGATGGGTGGATAATTAAACAGTCTCTGCAGTCTGGAAGTTGACCACCCAACCTCCCTGGTTGGCGATAATTGGTAGCACGGATACAGGGCTGGATGCTTATCGTGTTGGTGCTCAGTTATTGGCCTGCTGGCACGGCTGGTGGCGATCCTGGATGGAGAGTTGATGGAAAACGCAAAGCAGTCGACGGCCAGTGTTTGGAGCGCACATTACGGTAGTGGGCATGCTGAATCCTCCTCTCTGCGAGTGAATCGGCTATAATCTCAGTACAGGTACCGCCCCTGTGGGTTGCCTGTTTTTTCATGTAGCACACACATATCAACTTTAAATTTCAGTGTACAAATAAGCTATCAAGTATTTGTGTGCTACATGAAAAAACAGTCAGTATTTAACTTATGTGCAAAACAGAACACTCATTTGCACCCCTTGCAATGTAACATGGTTTTGTCCAGGAGACTGAAATAAGAATCCTCTTCATTTAAGATCCTTAATGAATTAGGCCCAAAGACATTAAAACCTCTATTGGTTCAGAAAAAAAACAAAAAAAACATTCACCTGGATATACTAAAAAATTATAAAAATATTCCCTGTGTAATGGACACTGTCAAAACATAAAATTTGGCCCGGTCATGGATTGGACAGGAGGGCTTAACCCAGCCATAAATTGTTTAAGAGCCGACTTTCAGTAGACTGAAAGATAATGTTATTGACTGTAAATTCCTACCTGGGGAACAAAAAATACATATTGCTTCAAAACGAAACAATTTAAGAAATAATGTTTAAAAAAATATAATAATCTGTTAAACTTTTTTTTTCCACTTTGAATATATTTGTTATGCTAATTCTCATTCCTATATATAGGGGGATGTAAAAATGCCCACATAGGCTCATTGCCAAGCTCTGCAAAAAAAATATAATGATTCTAAAAGAAAAAAAAAAATCAATCAAGGCTGTCTTCCTTCCTTTCTCAAACAACTCAACAAGACAATAATAAGATTCATTTTCACAACATGCCGAGGCAGAACTAATTTATGCTAACAACATTTATTATTTAGTTAAGCTCCCAGAACAATGGAAAGTGCTGTGAGGATTTGTTAAACTTGTTTATTACCTAATATTTTATATCTAAATTGTTATATCTTTTTTTTCTGTGACTCACACCCGTACCTTTGAGTGTAAAACAATACAACTTGCTAAACTTTGTTCTTCCTGATGTGTAGAATTATGATTTGTGTGTAACGGTACAACACAGAAGGTATTTTCCCGTAACGGACAAAGTGTTTGGTGGTTTAATGTTACCTGTCATTTTTTTATTGTCACTATCAGATTACTGTTTCCATCCAACCTGCTAGTGGCAGAAGTTTTCATATCAGATAATAATAACGATGGCAAAAATCACATTTCAAAAGATGATCACATCAATATCAAATTCAGGTGGGCGACGCGTGGAAGACTAATTTTGCCGGGGAGAATTGATCGGAATACAATGCTTAGTCCTTGACAAAAATCACATCAATCAAGGTAGTTGGGATCTGATTTTACTAAAAAATCAAAAATATCTGAAAATACAAATATTTCCATTTATTAGAATTTAAGAGCCGTTAGGAAAAAATATTAAAACATTTTCAAGTGTTTTGTTAACATTTTTCTTCCAGTTTTCTTGGCGATCAATAATCCATAATTTGAGAAATAACTTTGTCGAATTTTGTTAAAGAAATTATAAGGACAAAAAAAAATGGATAACATTTTTTATGATCTACTGAAATTTTCCGAATAATGTGGTGTTAAATTTTACATATACATTTTTTTCGTGTGCTTTGCAAATGGCAGAAATCACATAATGGTGTAATATCTATATTCAGTCTATACCCACTTCTGTCACATTACTTATTTATTTAACAAAATGTATTATAATGGAATATGTCAGGGTCAGTAGAAGTGAAATACTTGTAGATAAAACCGATCTGCTATATTTGGGTTTTGCCAAAGAGTTAAGAAATAGGGACGTCAGTAGGGATAAATGTGCCTTCTTTCTAAGTGATGGATATCAACTGGTCATACCCTAGTATAGGGGCTAGAAAACTCTACCATAAACTCCCACTAAGGCATGAAATTAGAGGATAGTCAACACAGTAGCCTGGACCAGCTGCTACCAATAGCTAGATTGCCCAAGCCATTGGCTAGCAGTCGTTAAAGTAAGAGTGTGGCATATTGACCCATTTGTTTGCACTGCTGCCTCCTAGAGCTGGGGCCTCGGGTACATCCTATTAAAGTGAAGACATTAACACTTTATTAACACTGACCATTACCATACTCGGCAGCAGAGCCGGATTTAGACCACATGGGGCCCTAGGCAAGATACTGGTTTGGGGCCCCCTCCCTGAAAAAATCTATAGCACTATAGTTTTTTAGCATAACATATACCCCTATTCAGGGGCTGGCTGGAAGACTTTAGCCCAGGGGGGCAAGCACATAGCACTGGCCTATAAGTAGCGGCCCATTTTTAAAGGGTGGTCTCACCGCCAGCCCTGGGAGGGCCCTCTGGGGACCGCTGGGGCCTAGGCAATTGCCTAGGTTGCCTAATGGTAAATCCGGCCCTGCTCGGCAGGAATAGTATATCGGTGCTGAGGGTTGGGTTCTTGAGTTGAGATCTGCAGTCATTCAGGTGCACCAGTCAGGGCTGACACTAGTCCAAGGCAGTAGACTAGTGTGCCAGGGTTTAGGGGTCAACTAACACACTGAATGAGTGACAGAATATTCTCAGTGTTCTTATTAACCTTCTATACACCCATATTCGGAGCAGGTTGCATGGAAGGGCAGCGGCCAGTGGCTTCTTACCTATAAAGCTGCCAGCTGCTGCTTCTTCTTGTTGGTATAATGTCACACCCGTGGGCAGCACGGTGGCTAAGTGGTTAGCACTTCCGCCTCACAGCACTGGGGTCATGAGTTCAATTCCTGACCATGGCCTTATCTGTGAGGAGTTAGTACGTTCTCCCCGTGTTTGCGTGGGTTTCCTCCGGGTGCTCCGGTTTCCTCCCACACTCCAAAAACATACTGGTAGGTTAATTGACCATAGTGTCTCTCTTTTTCTCTCTGTGTGTGTATGTTAGGGGAATTTAGACTGTAAGCTCCAAAGGGGCAGGGACTGATGTGAGTGAGTTCTCTGTACAGCCCTGCGGAATCAGTGGCGCTATATAAATATATGGTGATGATGATAATTCTCAGGAGCAGAAGATGCCAGACACACAAGGTAAGAAAAGAGGGAGTGGGGGGCAATACCTGATGGGAGATGTGGCAGGGGAGTCATAATCATCATCTATTTATCATCAAATAACGCCACTAATGGCAATTAACCAATCAGTATGTTTTTGTAGTGTGGGAGAAAACCGGGGCACCCGGAGGAAACCCACGCAAACACGGGGAGAACATACACACTCCACACAGATAGGGAGTGAGAGTGCCACAGGAGTGTTCAGGGCACCTGGCCTCTCACCAATAAAGGTTTTTTTTTGCATCAACAGCTGCAATGTACATGGGATTTTCTTTACATCTCCTCGTTGAGCTGAATGATTAACTGGCTATTTTTACCATTGGACCAGGCATACGTTTACGTCTGCACTGCCTCAGCAGTGCACGCATGACATTATTGTTTGCAAACTTTGATCTCCGCTAATCACACAATTATCCTAGTAAATAAAAGGATAGTGGATAGAAGTGCCATCTGAAATGCAATTACTTATTTAGGAGATATGTTTTCACAACGCCTAAAGCGATGTCAGCTCTGTCTTTGGGCCTGTGACAGCCGCTGCACAAAGCAGACACTGGTCATCCATTAAGAAAGACCTGTCATTCTTTCCATAAATCAGTTTGACATAGTGGTCTTGCGCTATGTAAGTGCATAAAAAATAAAATCTAAGTTTTTCTATGCTTCCTCCACCCCGGAGAATATATAGAAAAAAGACAAACACTCTGATTTTTTTTTTTTACATTCATATAGTGCAAAAAAACCCTACTGCATTGTAAAACTGATTTATCTTAAGAGTGACAGATCTTCTTTAACCACTTTCCAACCGCTAATAGACTACCTAGATCCTGTCAAAAAATGTCTGCATTGTGACAGGATGCAAATTGGCACCCAAACAAATAATACTTTGTCACTGGAATCAGGCTGTCAAATAGTCCCTGGCAACCAATCACCAATAAAAAAACAAACAGATTGAATGCTGTGTTTCCCAATGTGAAAACAATGATTCTGGAGATATCATGGGTCATCATCAAGCTCGGGGAGGAGCTGGCCAGGGACAAACGCAGGGTTTGTAGAGGGGGGTTTCCACACCACGCCACCAGTGGGTGTGACCAGCATGCATGGGGGCGTGGCTATAATTTTAGACAGTGCTTGGCTGCTCCCCTACTCTTCCTATCCCTATAATATACATGGGCAATGCTGCGTGCACTACTGTTTGGTGGACGCAGCTCTCCCTTTTCAAGCAGAGCCGTGTGAAGCGGGGGCAGGGTCCAGTCACCTCAATTATACAGTGCCCCAGGCTTGGAGGGGGGTTTCCAGGCACTAGAACCCCCCCCCCCCCCCCTCAGTTTGCCTATGTTGGCCATATTAAGGCAGAAGAGACCTTAGACATTCCTCCCCCAAAAGCAATGGACCTGTGATTAGGGGTGAGTGAAATTTTCAAAACTGTTTATTTGGACATGACATTTTACTAGAATGGAATTCCATAGAAGTGGGGCAACTCCGGTATGACGCTCAGCTAGCCTAAACTTTCACCTCAACTAATGGAGATCTATGGCTATCTGGCATGCAAGTTAGCATTAGAAAGTAGGGGATCTGCTTATCGAATAGGCCTCATTTGTGGCTAAAAGCAATATATCCATCTATCGCAGCGAAAAATTGTCTTCCACGGCAAGTTAACAAACTTACCTCCCTGGGGCAGCTCCAGTAGAAAACGGTAATCCCGGCAAAGACTTTTCTCCGGCATCGAAAAACTCTGCCTTGCCGGCACCATGCAATGTGTACGATGCCCATGTGTGGCTCTAAGTCTGCACCCAGAAGTTGATAACTGTTATGCAGAATGTAGGTAGCCCATAAAATAATTATTCCCCAAATTTTTGTCTGTCCACCTCTGACTCTATCTGCCTTTTCTCACACAGGAAGGAGTATTTCACACTGGGGGATAAATGTATCAAGCTGAGAGTTTCCTGGCGGGTTTGAAAAGTGGAGATGTTGCCTATAGCAACCAATCAGATTCTAGCTATCATTTTGTAGAATGTACTAAATAAATGATAGCTAGAATCTGATTGGTTTTTCAAACCCGCCGGAAAACTCTCAGCTTGATACATTTACCCCTGGGGCTTTGTATCTTTATGAAAATGGGGTATATCATCATGGAAAAAAAATATTTTAAAAGTATATTGTGCCATTTTTCTGTACCGATATATTCAGGAGAAAAGCCAAACAAAATCTGGGGTAAATTTCTGGAGCTGCGCTGTTTACATTCACGTAACTGTGGTCGCAGTCTGGGAACACAGTGGGCCTGAGTCATTAAGGAGAGCAAAGCATAAAAAGGAGTAACATTTGCACCTGGGCAAAACCATGTTGCATTGGAGGGGGAGGTAAATTTAAAATGTGGAGACAGATTTATAGTTGGGGTAGGACATGTCCTAGATCAACTTTAAATTTCAGTGTAATAATAAAGCTATCAAGTATTTGTGTGCTAGATGAAAAAACAGCCAGTATTTAACTTATGTGCAAAATAATAAACTGATTTGCACCCTTGCACTGTAACATGGTTTGTCCCAGAGAACATTTACTCCTTTTTTGCCTTAATGACTCAGGCCTATTATGTTTACTTTGATTTTTACCTACTTTCATCTAACTATGCCTACTAAAAATACATTTGGTTCAATTTGCTACCAAAACAAAGCCCCCCCTACTGTTAAAAAAATAATATAAAATCAAAATGACACCTGAGTGGTTAAACTAAAAAAAAAAGAAACAGCTCTTCCCATTTTTCAAAAAGTGAAATTTGGTCTTATCATAAGACGGTAAAAACCCTTCGGTCATCAAGGGGTTAATGGCTTTACATATTGATCCCATTAGCTTGGATGTTGCGAAGCAATTATTTTGCATAGGAGCAAATTGCACGATAGCAAGAATTTTCCATATTGGGCAAAAAAAACCAAAAAAAACCCCATGAACAATAAGTGAATGAGTTTCATTCAGCCCAGGCATCTATTCTAAATCTCATCGAAAATCCTGAGAAATGAATACAAGTCACTCTGGGGATCTACAGACAGCTGGTAGAGCCCACGACGGCTCTACTGCTAAGCTGTGTGTGCTAGTGCAGGGAAATGGAAGCACACTGTACAATGACCTGGTTTCACATCCAGCTTCGGCTTCCCGACGCTGCAGGCGACTTGATTTCATTTAATTTGCATGTTATAAAAAGAAGATTTCAGACTAGCATAGGGTATAATCTTAAATGTCTCCTTATTAAATGGGGTGACAAATAAACAGCTCTTATGCAGCTAAGTAAAAACGGGAAGTGAACATTTCTCAGGAATGTGTGCGTACAAGTCCAGTCACTTAAATTACTCTTTTTGCCCTATTAAACAAGCAGGCACTAAAAACAAATGTTAAGATGAAATTGCTTCCCGTATCTACAAGGACTTAGGGTAAATTTATCAAACTGCGGGTTTGAAAAAAGTGGAGATGTTGCCTATAGCAACCAATCAGATTCTAGTTATCATTTATTTAGTACATTCTACAGAAAGACAGCTAGAATCTGATTGGTTGCTATAGGCAACATCTCCATTTTTGCAAACCCGCAGTTTAGTAAATATAACCCTTAAACTGCAATATATATTTACTATTGTTTATTTACATAGTGACACAATATTATACAGCTCTGTAATTGGAGCTTACATCTAAATTCCCTAACACACACACTAGGGTGCATTTTAGTTTACTTTCTCAGTTAGAGAACTAGAGTCATTCTAGGGTTTTATTCTGCCAGAATGGGAGGTATGTAGTGAAAGTGTAATCCTATTGGTTTGTCCTATTTTCTGTCCAATCAGGTGTTTCATTCACTATGCACCTCTGGCCCTGGCAGAATTAAAGCTTAGCTTCTCATGTCATCAGAGACTAGTGATGAGAGTGGTTGAATAAGTTTTATATTTTTATTATGCATGCGCCTTTGTGTATTCTTACCATTGTGTTTGGGGTTTTTTTTTCAATTATTTATAATTAGTGCAAATTTAAGCATTATACTGCACTATAATCCACTCACAGCATGTCTTGAAAATTTGCTGAAAAAAATGTATAATTTATATGGCCTGAAACAGGGCAAATTAAAACCATTGTTTTATTGAAATCAGCGGAGGTGCTTAGCTGAAATGGCAGCACGCTGAAAAATTAATTGAGAACCTCACCTTCAAATGGAAAATACTTAAGACTGTGTTATAATCAGCTTACACAGACATACATGAATTTGGTTTAATAATTTAGTTTTCAAACCTTCCTATTAATTAAAATAAATCCAGGCTATTTTTCTTTGCTTGGGTGACATAAACATTATTCACAAAAAAATATCAATTATCTCTACTGAATGTTAGGGCTTTCAATTATAAACGTCTTCAAATGCTAACCAGATCTGTATAAAAGATTAACGGCTACAGATTCTCACTTGCTTGACTTGACGTAACAAAGTGTCCTTCGGTGTTTTACAAGAGAAACCAGCTTGAGGTTGGGGCCCTGCACTTGCCCTCTGAAAATGGATATGAGTGACTCATATTGTGTCTGAGAAAAATTCAATCAAATAGCTCAGTGATTAAAATACCATCCACAAAGGGTAGAAGAAGATTTTAATTAGTTGAGAAGACCCTTTGTAGTCCTTGCCATTTTCTCACCTCCATCACAAAATTGAAAATGCCCATCTGTGAACTATGTTAAAAATTTCCTCGGCAAAAACAGATCAATCACTTACACGTTCGTATAGCTTGGTTGCCAAGAAATGTGAAATACATCAATAAGGAAATCAAGAGATGAGATCCCTAAAAATCAAATATGGGCTAGTGTAGAATAGAAACATTAAGGTAGGTTTGGCTCTCCAGGTATTGTGAAACTACGAGTCCCAGGATACCCTGACAGCTATTAGCTGGATATCGGCTGGGAGGGAATGCTGGGGATTGTAGTTTTACAACACCTAGAAAGTTACAGGTTGCCAAGTCCTGCATTAAGGAGTTTATTCAAAAGCCAATTTGCCAACTATTTCCAATTAACTATATTCAACCATTCTGTCAATAATTTAATTTTGGTAATGTCTACTATCAACTATCAACTTTAAAAAGTGTTTATATAAAGTGAATACTTTTCTGTAAGTCTTCTATTGTCTTGGAATGTTTGTGCCCCTACGTCCAAGATCTAGGTAAGACAAGGTTCTAGGTCAGTCAAGGATCTAGGTAAGACAGGGCTCTAGGTAAGACAAGGATATACTGTAGGTAAGACAATGATCTAGGTAAGACAGGGTTCTAAGTAGAAAAGGATCTACTGTAGGTAAGACAAGGATCTATGTAACACAGGGTTCTAGGTTAGGCAATGTTCTAGGTAAGACAAGGTTCTAGGTAAGACATATTTTAGTAAATCTGAAAAGCGATCTAGATGGCATTATTCAGGTGTAAGCTTTTATTTGAGATTCTATCTGCAATCTGTAGTAGAAAAGGAGATCTACTGCATGTAAGACAATGATCTAGGTAAGACAGGGTTCTAGGTAAGACAAGGATCTACTATAGGTAAGACAATGATCTAGGTAAGACAGGGTTCTAGGTAAGACAATGTTCTAGGTAAGACATATTTTAGTAAATCTGAAAAGCGATATAGATGACATTATTCAGGTGTAAGCTTTTATTTAAGATTCTATCCGCAATCTTTAGTAGAAAAGGAGATCTACTGTATGTAAGACAATGATCTAGGTAAGACAGGGTTCTAGGTAAGACAAGGATCTACTGTAGGTAAGACAATGATCTAGGTAAGACAGGGTTCTAGGTAAGACAAGGATCTATTGTAGGTAAGACAATGATCTAGGTAAGACAGGGTTCTAGGTAAGACAATGATCTACTGTAGGTAAGAAATTGATCTAGGTAAGACAGGGTTCTAGGTAAGACAAGTATCTACTGTAGGTAAGACAATGATCTAGGTAAGACAGGGTTCTAGGTAAGACAATGATCTACGGTAGGTAAGACGATGATCTAGGTAAGACAGGGTTCTAGGTAAGACAAGGATCTACTGTAGGTAAGACAATGATCTAGGTAAGACAATGATCTAGGTAAGACATGGTTCTAAGTAAGACATATTTTAGTAAATCTGAAAAGCGACATAGATGACATTATTCAGGCATAAGCTTTTATTTGAGATTCTGTCCGCGATCTGTAGTAGAAAAGGAGATACTAGAGATGTTTACGGCTTAACATTAACACACCATGTTAGTATCCGGGAGTGCCTTTACTTTCTATATTTATGGCGTTTGAAAACTACTTCAAAAAGTTTGATAGGGGCATAAAATACTCTGCAGTGTCGCTGTTGTCAGTCTAACTCTTGCAGTGTTATTTTCTGTTTTAGCTTGAGAAATTGTACAAGGAGTGAGTCTTCGAATAAAGTACATTTTCATTAATCTTGCAGTCTTCAGTTCCGAGCCTGACATAAAAATCTGTTAAAGATATAAAGAGTGATGATTCCTTCCGACTTGAGTTTGTGAAGGAGTAGAAACGAACAGAATATTGCTCACAAAGATGACGATCTTACGGGTGTCTTGATCTCTGCTATAATCCAGATTCCAGTCTTGATCGATGTCCAGGACTTGTGTTCTGATAATGTAGACAATGTAAACACTATTCTTACATTATTAGATTAATGAGTATTATTATTATTATTATTATCATTTATTTGTTAGGCGCCACAAGGTTTCCGCAGCACCGTACATAATACAAACAGAAGACCATACAGGGTGACATAGTAGAGAGCAATAAACACAAAGTACCAAGACTTCAGAACTCCGGGCAGACATATGGGCGAAGATGGAGCAGAAGAACAGGTATGGAGACAGGAGGGGAGAAGGGCCCTGCTCATACGAGCTCACATCCTAAGGGAGGGTGGACAAACAGGCACAAGAGGGAGCCATTAAAGTAAGGGAGAGAAAGTCGGGGCTGGGGGAGAGAGGGGAGAACGAGAGAAGGAGGTTAGCGAAGAAGCAACAAGGTAAGGGTTAAGTGGATGGTTGGTAGGCTTTGAGGAACAGATGAGTTTTAAGTACCCAATAGGTATTATAGTTACCTATTGGGATAATAGACTCCAATTGTGCATTGCAATGATATTAAAGGCCATTGAGATGTTTCCTGATCATATAACAGCAGTAGTTATTTTATACACCATTATAGGGTTGCCATGTGGTGTTAAATAAGTTTATAATATATAGTAGGTTGTATATCATCATTCCATCAGCTGATCGTGTATAAATGAACTTAGTTTTTTTCTATCAATGATGTATTTAGCTTAAAAGATGACAGGTCACAATAAATAAAAAAAATTATTCAAGAGTTTAGGTATGGAACCTGTTATCAGGAATTTTGGGGATTTGTGGCTTGTTGGTAAGATGTTTTTTTGGAATTTGAAGTTTAAGGTATACATAATGCTTGGACCGATTCCAAGTTATCGCTGCCCAATTCCTATCTGTAGTCAGGGCCAGATTAGGGGGGTGGAGGCCCCTGGGCTAAGGGGGCCTCCATCCCCCCCCCCGTGAGCCGAGCCGCCCCCCCGGAACTTACTCCCTTCTCCTCCTTCCCGGAGCGCTGTGCGCTCTTTACTGAGATCTCGTGAGAGTGAGACTCACGAGATCTCCTCAGTAAGGAGACTACAGCGTGCCGGGGAAGGACCGCAGTGAAAGTGCTCAGCAGCACTGATCAGGGCGCCCCCGACCGATCAATACTGCTGCTGAGCACTTTCAAGGTCCCCCTGGATGCCCGAGGCCCCTGGGCTGTAGCCCAGTTAGCCCTAGGGTTACTCCGGCCCTGTCTGTAGTGCATCTTTACCCTGTATTATTCCAAACTCTGCCCACCTGTAATGATCTCCTCCATCCGCCGTAGAGCCAATGTCTGTCGGCAAACAGTTGGCATTCTTAAAAAAATTACAATACAAATGGATACACCTGCGCGTAAAACAAAATGTTGCTTTTTATCCTTTCCAGCACAATCCTTTCCCTTTGTGCAAATGGAAACAGCCAAATAGTGAAAAAACGAAAAGAATCAGATGGCGCTATTGCTTCACAATAAAAAAAAAGGACAAACGTCTATTAAAAACCATAGAAATGGGATAAAGAATCCAGGAAGTCCTGTAAAAGTCCAATCCAATGCTTTACATCAAAATATTTCTCATGCTCAGTTGATAAACGATCTGTGCATAAGACTCACACATAGAAGAAAAACAACCAAAATGAATATCATAGTATAACCTGTGTAAGCAACTGTGTTTGATAATGATCAAAGCCCATTAAAAACCGGTGGAAAAGTTGATGTTACATGTAAACACATCGCGGCACACTTCATATCCCCTTTTCATCATCATCATCATCATCATCATCACCATTTATTTATATAGCGCCACTAATTCTGCAGTGCAGTACAGAGAACTCACTCACATCAGTCCCTGCCCCATTGGAGCTTACATTCTAAATTCTTTAACATACATACAGACAGACTAGGGTCACTTTGTTAGCAGCCAATTAACCTACCAGTATGTTTTTGGAGTGTGCGAGGAAACTGGAGCACCCGGAGGAAACCCAAGCAAACACGGGGAGAACATACAAACTCCTCACAGATAAGGTCATGGTTGGGAATTAAACTCATGACCCCAGCGCTGTAAGGCAGAAGTGCTAACCACTAAGCCACGTGCTGCCCTTTTGAGTATGCACTTACAAGTATGGAATCTCATATTGCCATTGGCCCTCTTCTTTTGTGATAGATAGCCACTCTGTCCGAGACAAAACTCACATGTGAAAGAAAAAAATCTCTCATGGTGTAAGATCCTTAAAATATTTATTTATGCACACTCGCAAGCAAAATAAATGAAAACATAAAAGATCCGAGGACTCTCAATGAAGGTGGACTCTTACCCCCAGTTTTAAAATAACGGGCACGTAGTTAGTTAGATGTAAGTGTATGAAAGGAAGATCCGAACTGCCGGCTCGACAAACCACAGGTCCCCCTACAGCCGAGTGGAAGTAGTTAGTATTCTTACTTTTCCTGGACTATCTCTGCTGTGTTTGGTTCAAGTGTATTGTCAAGAAAGTTACAACAGACAAGCCCATAGACACCCGCACAGCTCTCTCTATTGTAAACTCTATAGAAGTTACAATAGAGTTACACACGAAATGTCGGGCGAAGAGAGAGTGATGATCCGATGCAGAGCCGGATTTAGACCTCACGGGGCCCTAGGCAAGATACTGGTTTGGGGCCCCCTCCCTGAAAAAATCCATAGCACTATAGTTTTTTAGCATAACATATACCTCTGGCTGGCAGACTTTAGCCCGTGGGGAGTCAAGCATATAGCACTGGCCCATAAGTAGGGGCCATTTTTAAAGAGTGGTCTCACCGCCGGTCCTGGGAAGGCCCTCTGGGGACCGCTGGGCCCTAGGCAATTGCCTAGGTTGCCTAGTGGTAAATCCGGCCCTGAATTCCGATGTATAAGTCAGTGGAGACCAACAGAGGAAGGGGAGATTCTGGCATAAAAGAGAGTTCATAATCCTCTCTAAGTATCTGATGGCCAGAGATCACTGGACCTTGATTCTAAAATTTAGATATAGCAGAACAAGCAAAGCAACATATTATAACACAGTACAGGGATAAACATATTTTATTATAACAGCAGTATAATCAAACAGTGTTGGTTGTCCAGGCCCAGGGTAGGTAAGCCTTAACATGTTTGTGTCCTGGTTGCTATATCCTTGATTCCAAATACTAGAAAAATGTTATCATCGGTGCATTAATCTCTGTTTGGCTGGTAGCTACAATAAATCTTTTCCATTCCACCAGTTGGATCTCAATCCAAAAGGATGTCAATGCTTCAGAAATACTTATAAATATATATTCACACACATGCCTTTCTTGGATAAAAAGAAAAGTATCCGTTTTCCAAGTAAATACCGGAGATTCCGCAAACAGCAGCCAAGTTTTATTACAGTAAACAAAACAAATGTTTGCCATTGTAAATAAAAAATGCAAGACAGCTCTAGGAAAGCATCGTGCCGATACATATTTCTAAAATCAGCATGTTTACCCAAAAAATGAAATTATAAAGTAAGAACCTACAATTAATATGTTAGTATTTGCAAAAGACAAATTGACATTTGCATTTTTCCTATTTATATTCATATTTTACATTCCTTCGCAATTAAGTTCTTTTGTTTCCTTTTTTTATTTTTTAGCCTTTTTTTGTATACTACTTTGCTTTATTATATGATCCGTGATCTTTAAATTTTAGTCACAGCCAAGAAGGATAATAGTATCATTTTCATGCAAAGGCACAAGTCTGCCAGCTGAAGATGGTTAGTAATTCTTATTGCAAATAAATGCAGGGAATTAGAAGATATAATTGTTGAGCTTTTACTGCTGACATTAAGGCAGAACAGCCACATTCTGCAAATGTATGTATAAAGGATCAGAAGAATGTTTCAGTTTTTGTTGGAGTCAAATTTACTTTGTGTATATTGCAAAGTATTAAGGGCTATTCTGTTTAATACACACAATTCTCTGTGTCTCCTTGGCAGGTCTACAACCAGTATTGAACTAAGTGGGTGCTACGGATTTCAGAAATATCATTTGAACATAATATCAATTATTATTATTATGGTAGATTTGTAAGGCGCCACAGTGCTCCACAGCGCCGTACAGTAGGGAAGACAGTACGTACATAAAACATGGACATACAAGGTAGACAAAATAAATGCAGACATGAAAAAAAGGGTATGGAGGACACTGCTCATTAGAGAGCTTACATTCTAAAGGTAAGAGGGCACAGCTGAAACAAGAGGAGTTAGTGGAACTTAGAGTGGAGATTGGGATAGTTGTGAGGGTGCATTAGTGTGAATAGAGTTATTGAAGATAAGGTCACCTCTAAAAATGAGATGTGTTTTCAAAGAGCATCTAAAGATTTGAAGGCTGTGGGAAAGTCTGATGGAGCGTGGTTGGGAATTCCATAAGTGGGAGGCAGCACGGGAGTAATAAGTAATCAGCAATCCTATTGACATTTTAAAGGAGAGTCCACCTTGACCACACATTTTTCCATCCTTTGGACCACCAACATTTTATTAATACAGCATGGTCTCTTCATAACGGTGAGTAATGACACATGAGGGCAGGCTGGTATTTGTACCTGGACATTGAATCTTTTGGCACTCCCGCAAGTTGAGTTGTCCAACAGAGGAACCCATATATATAGGGGTAGAATTATCAAACCTTCTAATATCTAGTGCATTCTAGATCATGACAGCTAGAATCTGATTGGCTGTTACGGGCAACATCTCCTCCAGGCGCGGGCTGGCACAGTTCAGCCCAGGGGGCGCACAGGCGGCCGCATCATGTTATGCGGCCGCCTGTGCGCTGCCCTTAAAGACGCGGCTGCATTATTTGTTTTGTGAAGCTGCCACAGGTAATATTAAAGCAAAAAGATGCATCCACGGGGGGGTGGCGGCCCGAACAGGGTTCAGACTGAGCGGCCCGGGGGACCGATGCCCCCCGGCCCAGCCCGCCCCTGATCTCCTCTTTCCTTTTTAGAAGGTCTGATAAATCTACCCGTTAGTAATTCTAACAATCCTTCTGCATTGAATAAATGGTGCCAGTCACAGGGGTGTTGCTAAATGCAGCAGGTGATTTATTTCCAGATTTACCCTAGGATAACATATGAATGCCCTACACTTGTATCTATTTATTGGGCAGTGAGGCTTATAAGAATTGAGCATGCAGTTTACTGTGCAATTGTTGTGACTGCTTTCTTTGTCATGTTTGCGTGTATCGTATATGATTATGGTGCATATATTAACAATCACGTCTGGCGTAAATTGTTTTTAAAAAAGGTGGCAGTATAACTCTCTCTATGTAATTTATGTGTTTCTCTTTCCGCATGATTGTTGTATGGAGAGTGCATTCTCAATTTCCACAATTTCCTCTCAATTTCTACAAATAGATTCGCCCATTTGTCTCTACAAGATGTTGGATGAACAACACAATAAAATGATGTTATCCTTTGAAGATTGATGAAAAGGAGCACTAAAACAACATGGAAATGAATGACAAAAGATCAATGGAAAATTGTTTTCATTGATGCTGTATGCAGAAATTGTGTATTTTAATTTTCCACCGCATGTGATGGAAAAGATTGTAGATAAATTTATGGTGATCCAACAGTATCATCCTACCAAGAGATCACCAAAATACTTATAGCAGTAGGATCGTATGATGTGTTGTTGTTAGTTTTGCCCTGGTCAAGTTTACTTGTCTTTAATGAAGGAATGAGATACACCGAGCCTTACGTTCCTTATGTACAAACAGAGGCAGCCCCTCACCCTGGACACTAAAGGCTAGATCTGTTTTATTTGGCCTTACAGATGAGGTCAAATTGAATATATCTGGATGATTGTTGCGTAGGCTGAATGTTCAGTTCCTAAAGACAACTATTGATGCAGCCAGACAATGACGTAAATCCGATTAGCTAGCGATCATTCATCTGCCAATCACAGACTGCATCTGATCAAGCCCAGTCTGATGCTGATTGTGATTGGCTATCATCTCTTTATGCATTTTGTGCAAGAAAGTCCCTAGTGGAGTTACTGAGAAGTACCGTTCAACATAATCTTGAGATTTGGGCTCACAATTTTAACGGTTGCAAAACTGTCACTTGGTTTGCAAAATAATATTTAATATTGTTTATTTTAATATAAACACTTGTAGCCTTCTCACATTGTATCATGTCAAAATCCATGTTTAATGCATAACACTGCAAGGTATGTAATTAAATATTTTGTATTTCAATATATCAGTATCATCATCATCATTTATTTATATAGCGCCAGCAGATTCCATAGCGCTTTACAATTGGGAACAAACAGTAATAAAACAATACAGGGTAATACAGACAGACAGAGAGGTAAGAGAACCCTGCTGGCAAGCTTACACTCTATGGGTAGAATGTTTTGTTCTTGTCTCAAATGTCTGTTCAAACTTTTAAAAGATGCTTTGCTTAAGAGTTGTTCCTTTACCAAGCCAATAAGATATGCTTTGATGTCATACTTGCCAACTCTCCCTGAAATAGGGGTGATCTCCCTTACTCCCTGAAGAGTCTGGCATTCTCCCTGATGCTGAGCCAGTACAAGACGTGTTTGGCTTTGCCATCTGTGGCATGATGACACAGTTCAGAAATTGTGTCCTATGTCCATATATTGATGCCTATGAAGGTGGCCATTTTCATGGAGATCAAGATTTAATCAAAGACTGACAGGTAAGACAACATGACTTCAGTAATGGAGACAGAAATGTAAAGGACACTTCAGTCTCTATAAATTCATTAGCTGCTTTTCTTTAATGCATAGTTGCCTACTCTCCCGGAATGTCCGGGAGACTCCCGCATTTCTGGGAAACCTCCTGGTTCTCGCCCCCACAATAGATAAGTTGGGGGATGGGGCTTAATGAAGCAAGTATCATGTCATCTTAGCCTCGCCCCCTTCTGTAATTGGCCAAAATTGTTTAGGGGGCAGGGCCAAAATGGTGCGATTTGTCAAGCCCCTCCCCTGGGATCTCCTTGAAGCCAACGAGGAAAAGTTGGCAAGTATGTTTGATGTATTAATAATATAGTGATTTTTTTTCTAATCAACAGCAATTTTTAAAATTTAAGGTGACAACAATACCTGTTTGCTAATGGGATATATTAAGATATTACTACATTATGAGGACAGGAAGGATGTTAGGATTGCTCAATACATTATAATTAGCAGTCACCAGTTGAAAATGGAGATCCCAGGTTGTTTATTTATTTCTTACTTAAACATATCACCCACATCTATAAGACCAGAAGGGTGTATCTACAAATGAACCACCTATGTGTCAGCTAGTGGCGGATCCAGGGCGATCGCCCCCCCTAGCAGGGGCTTGCTGCCGGCGGCTGCACACTATGTGCAGATCCGTTCAGCAGAGAGAGTTAGGGAGAGAGTCCTGCCCGGCTGCTCTGATTGACACAATCAGAGCAGCCGGGCAGGACTCTCTCCTTAACTCTCTCTGCTGAACGGATCTGCACATAGTGTGCAGCCGTCAGCAGCCTTATGTGTCAAAAAGGGGGCGGGGCTAAATCACCCCCCCTAAATCGCCCTCGGTACCATTAACTTCTGGATCCGCCCCTGGTGTCAGCTAGTTACATTCTCTAAGCTGATGGTAGGTTGTTCATGGGAACTGTATGATCTTAAGTAAAGGATGAGGTTATAATTCTCAACGCTGCTGCATTGATAATTATTAGTACTGAAGAAATATAAGAGCCGTTAATGTATATGGGCTGAAGAAATAGGCACCATTGGTCATTGTAGGGTATCTCCCTTTTAGGGTAGTCCTGCCCTTTGTTAGGAATATTACCCTTGATGTTACATTCTTGTTAGTTCCCTTTAGTTCTAGTTTAATCTACTGTCTTGGAATCCTACAAGATTTCTCCAAGTAGAGGAAGCACCTGTCTTCATTGTAAGAGTGGGTCAGTTGTATAGGAGATATTGTAGTCTTCCTCCATTTACCAGGATGGCCTATTATTAGAGTTTTGTTTGTGCATGTACTTATTGCTAAAACTACTGCACTGTAGAGGTTTTGTAGTTAAATATAACTCCCTGTCTCATGGTTCAGAAGTTGATAATAAAGTTAACAAAAAGGATAGAAAACAGGAAGCTAGGATATAACAGATGGTGAGATAAGAGTTGTTGTAGTGTAAGTAGCCGCTAGTAATATTTACCCGATAATAAAAACATATTTTTTTTAATTTCAGCACGCTTGGTCAGCGTCCTGAATTATCTGCTGCTAACACCTCTGTCGTATATTGCCTCAAGTTGGTTGCCATGGTGCTAAAGGTGAAAACATATGACCCTTCCAGCTATCTTGCTAGCTCAGTTATCCTCTGATTCTGTCACTAAGCAACATAGTTTATAGCCTAGCCAGGGGCAGGCTGGGTTGAGGGGCGTGTCTCTGACCAAAGCTAATGACACATGAACGCTCCTGTGACAATAATGCCCATTACCAGGGGAAGTCCTGCCACTATATAAGTACAGGGGGTGGGGAGGGTATTTCTGGAATTGGAAAAGTCCTTTAAACCCAGCTTCATTTAACTTAATATATTTAAGAAAAAAGCAGGATTATACCATTATCTATCAACGGAAAGGTTGAGTTAGTAGCCGCTGCTGCCCCCTACAGATGGAATTCATAATATCCCCTCTAGAACTGCATCATGGGTAATCAGTCATGTGACCATAGCACATTCATTTTATAAATAAATG
Organism: Mixophyes fleayi; assembly: GCF_038048845.1. Lineage (NCBI taxonomy): Eukaryota > Metazoa > Chordata > Amphibia > Anura > Limnodynastidae > Mixophyes > Mixophyes fleayi. Next base: position 86,692,292 of record NC_134411.1, on the reverse strand, counting down.
AGTTTCGAAGATAAAAAAAACGTAGATAGTGGAAATATTTACTAAACCAGACTTTTACATGTGACATTTTCTGGTATCACTTTTCAAGTATTATAATTTATAAAAGTTTGACGAACAGGAGAACGGAAAGGGAATAAAACTACTAAACCCATTAGATTCCCCACCAGCAAGTTATGACACTCAGCATCCGGATGCTGCCAGTATGCAGGTGACTTGGAGCTGAAGCTTGTACTGTGAGGTCATCACCTTACGTGTTCCGCTGTTACATCACAATGGTCTGAGCAAGCGATGTTCCATACCTGCAGGAAGGACAGTATCTAGAGGCATTTACTGTGCTACTGTCTGTGCGTCCAGCAGCTTACAGAGTACAGTGCTCAATACAGCCAACGTATACGGGCACAAGAGTTCTTTGAAAAACAATGGCTAGTGGAAAGAGACGTGCAAAACGTAACCATCAAATTGGAGATACAGGTAAATTATAAACCACTAAACTACTCTCATCCTGCATCACATTTGCCAGTTCTGTCCATCAGGTGTTGGTTTTGTATTCTGGGGGTAATAGTAGAATTGGGCATACAACTGGCCAAAGACTGGAAGATCTAGTAGGAGAAATTTTAGCGATAAAACATTACTCCACCCAAGGTTCAGACATAGACATGGATCAGAATACACAGGAAAGCAACATACATGATGTACTACGTTCCACACGTGGGTGTCCAAATTGGACAGATCCAACTTTCTGTGGTGAGAGAATCTTTGGTCATTGGTGGAGCCCATTTTGGGCTGGTTTTGTCCAACCAGATCCCCATATGTCCGGATTTACTGTACTTGGAGACTGTTCTCTCTCTGTTATCCAGTCTCTATAGGTGTATAAAGTCTTTTGCAATACAGAAGGGTTATTTAAAATGGGATGTACAGCTAATATGTATCTTGGTTGTATTACTACATGTTGACCTGCGTATGGTAACAATGTTATGTGCGGTTTCTGTGTCTGTGCCGCATATTAAGATACATTCCATACAAAGTAATTACAAGAGTAAAATAAAAGGACCAGAGCACCACACGGCTTCATGTAGAAGCTATAGAGGCCGCCAATACTTATAGTAAATTAGAACATTTTAGTGATTGCCAATTAAGCAGTAACACATTGTGATTTGCTTTGTTAGCAGAAGGATCCAGAGATGATAGAGGAGACATTGAGATCTCTAATAGAGTAAAGAGATCCTGCAGGGATAGAAGCCGCTCTCCGATACGGCAGCCAACACCCAGCATTGCCCAACCTGATGTTCAGTCTGATCAGCCCGGCCCATCAGTGATGGTACCACCAGCGGTGACGGTACCACCAGCGGTGATGGTACGAGGACACCAGGACATCATTTTCAGGCCGCTGACCATCAGACTGGAGAGATTCCCCATCTATGTCTGGGGGAGAGAGAGGATGGATCAAATGTTGAGCGGAGGCTGATATTTTAAATATTTAAATATTTTTTATGTTTTTATTTTTACTGATCTAGTTTATCAGTCACATACATTAAAAATTGTTGGTTTTATAATTGTATATGATTATTGTACTTGTCTTATAAGCTGTGAATCTTAATTATCAAATAGTCTGCTGCTCGGCCAATGTGTTAGTTATGAAAGTGTGTGTGTGTCTGTATATGTGTACACACAGGAAGATGCTAGATAATATCTGATAACTCACTGTCACCCTCAGCTGCTGTAGAACCTCTTGCAGATCAGAACATCATGTATGTGTCAGTAGAAGTCACCAGGATTTACACACACAGAACCTTATTTACGACACACAACAAATGCTCAACACAAATCACTTTGCCATTGCACTGACATAGCTATAATACCCAGCTGATACACATGAAATTGTACCCTTATTCTCTGCTCTTTGGAAGCACCAAACTAGGAGCCTACTTAGGTTTCCTGGGAGGCAGAAACATCTCAACAGGCCCAATAATGTAAATGTCACATTAAGGGCAAACTCCCACCAGTATAGAACCACCTCTTTCATTGAATTGAACTTTCATTTTTTCTCCTAATATACAGCATGATTTAGCCTCATTTATGGTTTAAATTAATCATTAGAATGAGGGGAAAGTAGGATGGTCTTTGTTACATGCGTCACTTTTGCATTTGAAGCTGATGTGGAGCAGCGAGAGAGGAAGATCAGTCTTCACAAAGTATTTGGGACAGATTAAAGTGAGGATAGGGTTGGAGAATGCAAGACAGGGGGGGGCTGCTGTAGTCAAGGTGGGAAATGATAAGAGAAAGGAGAAGCATTTTAGTAGCATCTTGGGTAAGAAACGGACATATTCTATCAATATTTTGATGATGGAGGCGACAGCACTGGCTGAGAAGCTGGATGTGAGAGCGCTGGGTCAAGGGTGATGACAACACCAGGGGTTTGTTGTTTTTGTTTATTGTTTCTTTTCATAATTATGCTTATTTTTATAAAAAAAAAATTATGTTTATTTCATAAGACACAAATACTACAAAATATAAAAAGATTGAAAGTAAAAAATGGAAAAAAAAAACAGCAGTGAATGAGACATAACTCCCAAATCTTTCCGTAATGGGCTACCATGGGCTTCTGAGTCGAGTTTTGCCCCCCGGGCTAAAATGTGCCAGGCCTCCCCTGAGCCTAGTCATTCCTGTCTATGGTATACACCTATCTAACTTACAATGGTGATGCCAGTGATCCTAGTAAAGATCAGGCTCTAGTTGCCAGACTAGTTTATCTTGTGAGTGCTCCTAGTCCAAGGACTAGGCCAATTTACCTCCCCCTGTCTCTCCCATCTCACGTGTCTCTGACCCAAGTTAATGACGTATGAACGCTCCTATGCCAATAATGTCCATTACCAGGGGAAGCCCCAGCACTATATACAGTACAGAGGGTGGGAAGGGTATTGCTGGAATTGTAAATGTCATTTAAATCCAGCTTAATTTAACTTAATATATTTAAGAAAAACAGGATTATACCATTATCTATCAACGGAAAGGTTCAGTTAGTAGCCGCTGCTGCCCCCTACAAATGGAATTCATAATATCCCCTCTAGAACTGCATCATGGGTAATCAGCCATGTGACCATAGCACATTCATTTTAGAAATAAATGAGTTTCGAAGAAAAAAAAACGTAGATAGTGGAAGTATTTACTAAACCAGACTTTTACATGTGACAATTTCTGGTATCACTTTCCATGTACTATAATTTATGATATTTTAACGAACAGGAGAACGGAAAGGGAATAAAACTACTAAATCCATTAGATTCCCCACCAGCAAGTTATGACACTCAGCGTCCGGATGCTGCCAGTATGCAGGTGACTTGGAGCTGGAGCTTGTACTGTGAGGTCATCACCTTACGTGTTCCGCTGTTACATCACAATGGTCTGAGCAAGCGATGTTCCATACCTGCAGGAAGGACAGTGTCTAGAGGCATTTACTGTGCTACTGTCTGTGTGTCCAGCAGCTTACAGAGTACAGTGCTCAATACAGACAACGTATACGGGCACAAGAGTTTTTTGAAGGACAATGGCTCGTGGAAAGAGACGTGCAAAACGTAACCATCAAATTGGAGATACAGGTAAATGATAAACCACTAAACTACTCTCATCCTGCATCGCATTTGCCAGTTCTGTCCATCAGGTGTTGGTTTTGTATTCTGGGGGTAATAGTAGAATTGGGCATACAACTGGCAAAAGGTGGAAGATCTAGTAGGAGAAATTTTGGTGATAAACCATTACTCCACCCAAGGTTCAGACATAGACATGGATCAGAATACACAGGAAAGTCACATACATGATGTACTACGTTCCACACGTGGGTGTCCAAATTAAACAGATCCAACTTTCTGTGTTGAGAGAATCTTTGGTCATTGGTGGAGCCCATTTTGGGCTGGTTTTGTCCAACCAAATCCCCATATGTCCGGATTTACTGTACTTGGAGACTGTTCTCTCTCTGTTATCCAGTCTCTATAGGTGTATAAAGTGTATTGTAATGCAGAAGGGTTATTTAAAATGGGATGTACAGCTAATATGTATCTTGGTTGTATTACTACATGTTGATCTGTGTATGGTATCAATGTTATGTGCGGTTTCTGTGTCTGTGCAGCATATTAAGATACATTCCATACAAAGTAATTACAAGAGTAAAAGAAAAGGACCAGAGCATCACACCGCTTCATGTAGAAGCTATAGAGGCCACCAATACTTAGTAAATTAGAACATTTTAGTGATTGCTAATTAAACAGTAACACATTGTGATTTGCTTTGTTAGCAGAAGGATCCAGAGACGATAGAGGAGACATTGAGGTCTCTAATAGAGCAAAGAGATCCTGCAGGGATAGAAGCCGCTCTCCGATACAGCAGACAACACCCAGCACTGCCCAACCTGATGTTCAGTCTGATCAGCCCGGCCCATCAGTGATGGTACCACCAGCGGTGACGGTACCACCAGCGGTGATGGTACGAGGACACCAGGACATCATTTTCAGGCCGCTGACCATCAGACTGGAGAGATTCCCCATCTATGTCTGGGGGAGAGAGAGGATGGATCAAATGTTGAGCGGAGGATGATATTTAAAACATTTTAAATATTTTTTATGTTTTTATTTTTACTGATCTAGTTTATCAGTCACATACATTAAAAATTGTTGGTTTTATAATTGTATATGATTATTGTACTTGTCCTATAAGCTGTGAATCTTAATTATCAAATAGTCTGCTGCTCGGCCGATGTGTTAGTTATGAAAGTATGTGTGTGTGTGTGTGTGTATATGTGCGAGTGTGCGTGTGTGTGTCTGTATATGTGTGAGTGTGTGTGTGTGTGTGTGTCTGTATATGTGTGAGTGTGTGTGTGTGTGTGTACACAGGAAGATGCTAGATAATATCTAAAAACTCACTGTCACCGTCAGCTGCTGTAGAACCTCTTGCAGATCAGAATATCATGTATGTGTCAGTAGAAGTCACCAGGATTTACACACACAGAACCTTATTTACGACGCACAACAAATGCTCAACACAAATCACTTTGCCATTGCACTGACATAGCTATAATACCCAGCTGATACACATGAAATTGTACCCTTATTCTCTGCTCTTTGGAAGCACCAAACTAAAAGCCCATCTAGGTTTCCTGGGAGGCAGAAACATCTCAACAGGCCCAATAATGTAAATGTCACATTAAGGACAAACTCCCACCAGTTTAGAACCACCTCTTTCATTGAATTGAACTTTCATTTTTTCTCCTAATATACAGCGTGATTTAGCCTCATTTATGGCTTAAATGAATCATTAGAATGAGGGGAAATTAGGATGGTCTTTGTTACATGTGACACTTTTGCATTTGAAGCAGATGTGGAGCAGCGAGAGAGGAAGATCAGTCTTCACAAAGTATTTGGGACAGATTAAAGTGAGGATAGGGTTGGAGAATGCAAGACAGGGGGGGAGGCTGCTGTAGTCAAGGTGGGAAATGATAAGAGAAAGGAGAAGCATTTTAGTAGCATCTTGGGTAAGAAACGGACATATTCTATCAATATTTTGATGATGGAGGCGACAGCACTGGCTGAGAGGCTGGATGTGATAGCGCTGGGTCAAGGGTGATGACAACACCAGGGGATTGTTGTTTTTGTTTATTGTTTCTTTTTATAATTATGCTTATTTTTATTAAATATTTTTTTATGTTTATTTCATAAGACACAAATACTACAAAATATAAAAAGATTGAAAGTAAAAAATGGAAAAAAAAACAGCAGTGAATGAGACATAACTCCCAAATCTTTCCGTAATGGGCTACCATGGGCTTCTGAGTCGAGTTTTGCCCCCCGGGCTAAAATGTGCCAGGCCTCCCCTGAGCCTAGTCATTCCTGTCTATGGTATACACCTATCTAACTTACAATGGTGATGCCAGTGATCCTAGTAAAGATCAGGCTCTAGTTGCCAGACTAGTTAATCTTGTGAGTGCTCCTAGTCCAAGGACTAGGCCAATTTACCTCCCCCTGTCTCTCCAATCTCATGTGTCTCTGACCCAAGTTAATGACGTATGAACGCTCCTATGCCAATAATGTCCATTATCAGGGGAAGCCCCAGCACTATATACAGTACAGAGGGTGGGAAGGGTATTGCTGGAATTGGAAATGTCATTTAAATCCAGCTTAATTTAACTTAATATATTTAAGAAAAACAGGATTATATCATTATCTATCAACGGAAAGGTTCAGTTAGTAGCCGCTGCTGCCCCATACAAATGGAATTCATAATATCCCCTCTAGAACTGTATCATGGGTAATCAGCCATGTGACCATAGCACATTCATTTTAGAAATAAATGAGTTTCGAAGAAAAAAAAACGTAGATAGTGGAAGTATTTACTAAACCAGACTTTTACATGTGACAATTTCTGGTATCACTTTTCATGTATTATAATTTATGATAGTTTGACGAACAGGAGAACGGAAAGGGAATGAAACTACTAAACCCATTAGATTCCCCACCAGCAAGTTATGACACTCAGCATCCGGATGCTGCCAGTATGCAGGTGACTTGGAGCTGGAGCTTGTACTGTGAGGTCATCACCTTACGTGTTCCGCTGTTACATCACAATGGTCTGAGCAAGCGATGTTCCATACCTGCAGGAAGGACAGTATCTAGAGGCATTTACTGTGCTACTGTCTGTGCGTCCAGCAGCTTACAGAGTACAGAGCTCAATACAGCCAACGTATAGGGGAACAAGAGTTCTTTGAAGTACAATGGCTCGTGGAAAGAGACATACAAAACGTAACCATCAAATTGGAGATACAGGTAAATGATAAACCACTAAACTACTCTCATCCTGCATCACATTTGCCAGTTCTGTCCATCAGGTGTTGGTTTTGTATTCTGGGGGTAATAGTGGAATTGGGCATACAACTGGCCAAAGGCTGGAAGATACAGTAGGAGAAATTTTGGTGATAAAATATTACTCCACCCAAGGGTCAGACATAGACATGGATCAAAATACACAGGAAAGCCACATACATGATGTACTACGTTGCACACGTGGGTGTCCAAATTAAACAGATCCAACTTTCTGTGTTGAGAGAATCTTTGGTCATTGGTGGAGCCCATTTTGGGCTGGTTTTGTCCAACCAGATCCCCATATGTCTGGATTTACTGTACTTGGAGACTGTTCTCTCTCAGTTATACAGTCTCTATAGGTGTATAAAGTGTATTGTAATGCAGAAGGGTTATTTTAAATGGGATGTACAGCTAATATGTATCTTGGTTGTATTACTACATGTTGATATGTGTATGGTATCAATGTTATGTGCGGTTTCTGTGTCTGTGCAGCATATTAAGATACATTCCATACAAAGTAATTACAAGAGTAAAAGAAAAGGACCAGAGCATCACACGGCTTCATGTAGAAGCTATAGAGGCCACCAATACTTAGTAAATTAGAACATTTTAGTGATTGCTAATTAATCAGTAACACATTGTGATTTGCTTTGTTAGCAGAAGGATCCAGAGACGATAGAGGAGACATTGAGGTCTCTTATAGAGCAAAGAGATCCTGCAGGGAGAGAAGCCGCTCTCCGATACGGCAGCCAACACCCAGCACTGCCCAACCTGATGTTCAGTCTGATCAGCCAGGCCTATCAGTGATGGTACCACCAGCGGTGACGGTACCACCAGCGGTGATGGTACGAGGACACCAGGACATCATTTTCAAGCCGCTGACCATAAGACTGGAGAGATTCCCCATCTATGTCTGGGGGAGAGAGAGGATGGATCAAATGTTGAGCGGAGGATGATATTTAAAACATTTTAAATATTTTTTATGTTTTTATTTTTACTGATCTAGTTTATCAGTCACATACATTAAAAATTGTTGGTTTTATAATTGTATATGATTATTGTTCTTTTCCTATAAGCTATGAATCTTAATTATCAAATAGTCTGCTGCTCGGCCAATGTGTTAGTTATGAAAGTGTGTGTGTGTCTGTATATGTGTAGACACAGGAAGATGCTAGATAATATCTGATAACTCACTGTCACTCTCAGCTGCTGTAGAACCTTTTGCAGATCAGAACATCATGTATGTGTCAGTAGCAGTAGACGGGGCCATCTTAACAACATTATGGGCCCCTGGGCAAAGCAGTGCACCGGGGCCCCTAGATATAGAAATAGATATATAAATGTATACAGATACAGATATAGATATATAGAGATAGAGATAGATAGATGTACTTGCTCAGTGGCCCTTGTAGGTTTTTTTTTTTATGTTTTTTTTCTTTTGCAGGATTATTTATTCTCATTAAGAGCCGTGCATATGGGGCCTCCTTGCCCGTGGGGCCCCCGGGCAGCTGCCCATCGTGCCCAATGGAAAAGATGGCCCTGGCAGTAGAAGTCACCAGGATTTACACACACAGAACCTCATTTACGGCGCACACCAAATGCTCAACACAAATCACTTTGCCATTGCACTGACATAGCTATATGACCCACCTGACGCACATAAAATGATACCCTTATTCTCTGCTCTTTGGAAACACCAAGCTAGAAGCACTCCTAGGTTTCCTGGGAGGCAGAAACATCTCAACAGGCCCAATAATGTATATGTCACATTAAGGGCAAACTCCCACAAGGACCATCTTTTTCATTGAATTGAACTTTCATTTTTTTCTCCTAATATACAGTGTGATTCAGCCTCATTTATGGTTTAAATTAATCATTAGAATGAGGGGAAAGTAGGATGGTCTTTGTTACATGCGTCACTTTTGCATTTGAAGCTGATGTGGAGCAACGAGAGAGGAAGATCAGTCTTCACAAAGTATTTGGGACAGATTGACGTGAGGATAGGGTTGGAGAATGCAAGACAGGGGGGGGCTGCGGTAGTCAAGGTGGGAAATGTTGAGAGAAAGAGTTTTAGTAGCATCTTGGGTAAGAAACGGACATATTCTATCAATATATTTTGATGATGGAGGCGACAGCACTGGCTGAGAGGCTGGATGTGAGAGCGCTGGGTCAATGGTGATGACAACGCCAGGGGTTTGTTGTTTTTGTTTATTGTTTCTTGTTATAATTATGCTTATTTTTATAAAATATATTTTTTATGTTTATTTCATAAGACACAAATACTACAAAATATAAAAAAACTGAAAATGAAAAATGGAAAAAATACAGCAGTGGATGAGACATAACTCCCCAATTTTTCCCACCTGCGGGACTAAGTTGCCCCAATTGGGATGGTGGGCCCTAAAATCGTGACTGTCCTGCCTAAATCGGGACAGTTGGGTGGTATGATTACTGTGATGTACTTCTGTGTCAGCATTTTGGGAGTCACACCCTTGAGAAGAAATCTCATGCTGAAGATGGAACCCTTGACTGGAGATATCCTCATTTCAACATACTATAACAGATGGAGCAGAACGTTTTACAGCAAACAGTGCACCACACTATGGATTACGTTGAGAAAATGTATTATCCATACTTGTCAACATGGGCAAGATGATTCCAGGGAGGTCCGGGATGCAGGTGGGTGTGTGGGAATCGCGTCATTAGCCCCGCCCCCAAAACGGACATCACTACTCCTGACCAATAAACACAGGGGGCCATGTAGGCGCATCCATAGTGTCACTAGCCCCTCTCTCCCCTCCGTTTAGTTTACACAGCCGGCCAGGACCAGCGAGAATTGCCTGCTCTCCCGGGAGTCCGGGAAGACTCCCAAAAATTTGTGAGTCTCCCGGACATTCCGGGAGAGTAGGCAACTATGGTATTATTTTGTGAAATATCTCTATTTAGTGTAGTTTGGGATAACTGAATATTTGAGTGAGTTAGTGGCAAAAAAAAAAACAATGCCAAGATGTGCCATCCGCTGCAATAAATTCTGATCCATCTGTATGTGACAAGAACGAACACCTGTGGAGGAGAAAACAAATCTGCACTTAGAAGTCGTCCACTATTAGCAGAATAACGTCATTTATCCCATTACAATTGTACTCACTGGCTCCTTCTACACTGCAAAGAAAACACACTTCCACACAGTGTTAATATGATCTGACGTTATCCGTGAACAGGAACCAGTGGCAGTATTAATAAACTCATTTCCAGACTTACTTTAGTCCTTGCTTTGTTTCACAACATCATTTGCAAAAAGTGCTCCTAGGCATCTCTTATATTCCTTGCAAATCCCTGTAAGCAGCATTTGTCTCCAGTTTATTTGCATAGAAATGGTAGCCATGCAGAGCTATGAATCACACGTGTAGTGGGGTCTAGAAGGAAAGACATAACTATTGCAGTCACACAGACACATTAGATGTCAGCTAAATCCCTCAAAGAGCTTACAATGTTGGCTGTGTGTGACACACAGCGGATAATAGGATAATATATTTTAGGCGCAGTGATCTGACTGAGAGACAGCTCCTTATACCAGTCTACAACTTTATACCATTAAACTAAGAATAAATGGCGCAGATTTGCTATCTTCAAACACATTGCTGGTATTATTTTCCATTATATTGGTTCTTTGTAATGCATTTTTATCATTTTTCTTATATGTTTGTCTATTAGTTTATATTTCTGCATACTATATATCTGATAACTAAAAGCACTGTATATTATATGGGCTAATGCAGGGGCGGGCTGGGCCGGGGGGCAGGGGGGCACTCAGTTTAACCGCTATTTGGGCCAGCCACCCCCCCCCCCCTTCCCCCTTGGATGCAATATTACCTCAATTTTGCATCCACTAACAAGCGATGCGGCCGCGTCAGCGCACCACATCGCGTGTCATGTGATGCAGCCGCCTGGGCGCCCCCCCCCCCGGGCTGACATTTGCCTGCCCGCGCCTGGGCTAATGACGGCTGGCCAATACGACCACCGTCCAGTTTGGTCACACAGCACAGTGGCCTAGTGGTTAGCACTTCTGCCTCACAGCACTGGGGTCATAAGTTCAATTCCCAACCATGGCCTTATCTGTGAGGATTTTGGATGTTCTCCCCGTGTTTGCGTGGGTTTCCTCTGGGTGCTCCGGTTTCCCCTCACGCTCCAAAAACATACTGGTAGGTTAATTGGCTGCTATCAAAATTGACCCTAGTGTCTATGTGTGTCTATATTAGGGAATTTAGACTGTAAGCTCCAATGGGGCAGGGACTGATGTGAATGAGTTCTCTGTACAGCGCTGCGGAATTAGTGGTGCTATATAAATAAATGATGATGATGACGACATGTGATGGAATGTTACTTGCAGAGTCACTTGGGCCTGCTTATGGGTTGGAAGATTAGCACTAACAAAGGGCAATAGCCAGAGCTGCTGTTTATGTGTTATCAAAATTATAATTTACATTTTTGGAATGTCATTATTGACGAGTAGGGGCACTGTTGCACTGGAATCCCACAACAATCTTTATATGTATTATACAATTTATAGGGGGTGGATTTTTTTGCATATGGAATAAGTTATAGGCATTGTTAAATTGATTGTTTCTATAATTAGTTCTTTAAAAAGTCAACCTGTAAAGGACATGTTGTTTTCCATCAGAAGCAGTCATTAGCTAAGTTACCATCGCATCATGATTCACGGCTTATTTTATTACAGGTCCAGAGATAAATCAGAGGCATCAAATGATGAATGTTACGGGTTCTATTTCATAGGATTTCCACATTTAGATAACCTTCGTATTTTGGCTTGTACAGGCCATCTTGCAGCTTTGCTTTTTAGCTATGTATTTATATAAGTAGAGTCATTAACCTTTCAAAAGCTAGATACGGTCTTGCAACTGGTATATTATAATGCTTGTATCTCTTAACATTTAGATTAGACGAGTGTTAAACAAAACAGATTTAGTGTAACTGAATAAAAGAATTGAACTTAAAACAAATATGAGGGAATGAGAAAAGCTAACAAATTGACCCTAGTTTGTGTGTCTGTCTGTGCGTGTTAGGGAATTTAGACTGCAAGCCCCAATGGGGCAGGGACTGATGTGAGTGAGCTCTCTGTACAGCGCTACGGAATTAGAGGCGCTATATAAATAAATGATGATGATGAAATATAATGTGAGAGACATGAGCAAGAGTGAATTATTAAATGTGACTACTTCCATAACATACATCCCTATGTTACCAATAATATTAATGTAATGAGATAATGTTTCTGTTGTCTCCATATATATGTAAAAAACAAGTTATTATTAAATAAATGGAAAGCCAAAACAACAGGAGTCTTGAAACTAGAGCAAGCAAATAAAAATATAAAAAAAAGTTAAACAAGTCATCTTATTTAGCTATAAACCTTTTTATTATCATCATCATCTACTTCAAAAGAAAACTAACGCTCCAAAAAATCGTGTAGTCCATTACATAGGAAATTCACCACCAATGGAGGCATTTTCTCCTTTAGATACGCTGTCTTTGATGTACTTATCGGCTAAGTGTATTAGTTCTGCTTCACAGTGTTGTGGAAAAATAGCATTAAGAAACAGCATATTTAGCATTACTATGCTAAAAATTGCAGGGCAATGACACAGGCTCCATGCAGATATAGTAGAGTGAAAGGCTCCATTTGACCCATTATGAGAAATAGGACCAGGAAGCGTGAATTTAACAATGGCCCACGTCACGGACATATAGACATATTTAAAAAGCACAGCTGTTGTGTGAGCCGTAGCAGTCAGTCCAATATTAAAACAAATGTCTCATTGGTTGCCATGGGTTACTGTGCATTTTTCAATAAGGTCATTTGAATTGCTCTGTAAAATATGTGGATTTTTAAGGGTCATTTAGGAATCGCAAAGATGTAATAGCACAGAGCAGATGCGATATCACGTACCTACTTTGTAATTGCACCTAGTTTTACAGAGAATCTTATGGAATTGTGAGCACAGATGGCAGCTTCTGCAGGGCTGCAAATGCTTGAATTTTCAAATGGGATAAGTTTGGAACATCAAGCAAACAGCCGTATTCTTCCCTGAATTCTATCGTCACTGATAAAGATTGTCCGAAGCGATTAGCATGGTTCCAGAATAGAAAGAGGTTTATTAGCAAAATATAACAAAGTATAACCAATACATATTCTGTGCATTGGATCCAGTAACAGCTCATTAGTCTATGTTGTCAAAGAGAGTGTTACTGTACCAGTGGCCTGTTTATATATAGTTTAGTTTGAAAAAAAACAGTGATGATGTCACAATGTACACAAAGATAACACTAAGATAGTTCTTCATTGGTTCAGGGTTTAAGATAGTCCAGTACAATGCAGGTCATAGCTCAGTTCAAACGATGCTTCGCCAAAGGTGGGAGCAATTAACTCTAACAACTGTGCATGTGTCCTGCCTCGGGGAACTGCCGAAAATCTGGTTTAAACTAAGCCATTAACAGAACATTAATCTTATTCTAATCATAACTAGTGATCACAATGTGCGATCGTTTATTCGATGATACCGGATTCCTGCTGGTGAAATGTGAATTAATGTAAGACCAAACAATACATTTCTTATGAACTGAACCATAAATATCTTAATAATAAAATAATGTGATTTGGAAACTTTATTAAAAGTGAACTATTTAGAAATGTAGGTGCATACTAATCACAACCGCACAGAAAGCTATAACAACCAATATTTATTAATATAAAACGACTTCATCCAATTATTTGACTGCAATAATATGCATTTTACACCTTCTTGCTGCAACTCTGCGAGAAATCGTTTTTGAAGACGTAATTCAACCAATGTAATAAAAAGCTTTAAATACAAAGTGACACTTGCAGGGCTGTCTTTCCCCCTGGGCACACTGTGCAGTTGCCTGGTGACCCCACGAGCATAGGGGCCCCATAGGCAGGGCCAAACAGAAAAAAAATCTATTCACGCATGTATTAAGGCACAGCTGTATATATCTACTATATAAATGCGTAGTGGCGTGTGTGGAAAAAAACAAACCAAGCTGCAGCGCCACCTGCTGGGCAGAGTTATACACTGACCTATATATTTCTTGAAGGAGAAGTGACAGTTGGGAGTGGTTGGTGGTTGCCGGAGGTGACAGTGGGGAGTTTTTAACACCTTAAGTAGCTTGATGAAGGATGTGGCGATGAAGATGAAGGATGAGGTGATGGAGAAAAATGATGAGGTGGTGACATGTGGACAAAACCACGTTAAAATAGGGCGCTTGCGTCGGGAAGTAAAGCTCTTCCCCTGAGGAGGCCTGGGCTAGGCCCAAATGCACGACAAGAACATTTTCAACGCCTTAAGTAGCTTGATTTGACTAGAATGCATGAGTATCATGCACGGGTTAACTTTATATATATATATATATATATATATATATATATATATATTTATATATATATATATATATATATATATATATATATATATATATATATATATATATATATATCCACAGCATCTTATTTAATGTTTAAACACTGATTTTTGTTGCAAGTACCAATAAATATAAACTTAGTTTTATTGATATTTTACATTTTTATTCCTGTGAGTGGTTGTGTCGGTAGGGGTCCAAGTCCTCTGCTTTTCCCGGGGGGCCATAATGTTGTTAAGATGGCCCTGGACACATGTAATGATGGCAGTCCAGATGGCTCCTTACTCTCATAGATAACTTAAGCCATACAGTAGGCTGAACCCTATATTGCATAAACTGCACCTTAAAAGGTGAGTGGTGAAAAGTAGGTGTACACACACACACACACATATATATATATATGACCCTTTAGAAGAGCTAGACCCTCGCTGCCCCTCACTAGTCACCGGCCACTGGTTGGCGTCAGCCGTCCCACCCACAACACAGATCCAGCTAATTATACTTCCTCCCCAGCACTAACTAGCTGAACCATTAATTAATTACACCCATGTTTTTCATCTGTGATCCTGTGCTCTTTGTGTAGAGATGTGTATACTATATATATATATATATATATATATATATATATATATATATATATATTAGTAATAGCTGTTCACTACATATATTATCTACAATAATTAAAGAGTTAATACCTCTATCTGTAGGTGTAAGAATGAGACCTTGAAATGAGTTGAGAATATATTTGTGTTGGAATTTCTCAAACTCTACAGCTCCCTGTAGACACTTTGTTTAACTTGTATTGTGGAGACAATGTGTCTGTATCCCCAGATGTCACAGTCAGAACGACTTATATCTTTCTTCAACTGTGAAAATGATTTTAGACTTTGTGTGGAAAGTAAATGGAATAGCAGTAATTTACCATTCATTTTCCATGCCTGACAGAAAGTCCCTGACATACCCGGTGGGAAATCTGGGCTGGTATTACTTAAAGCACTGGTAGTGATGTCGCTGGGTAGATAGTTGCTTTTGGAGTCTTATACTGATATGAAATGTTCTAGAAGACTTCTCTATAAAAGCATCTTTGCTTTATTTGAAAGACAACTATTGAAGTGGTTGAATCGATTTGGCCAATACTGAAATTTGTCCGAATTTAATTGACTCTCAAATTGATTCATATATCTGTCCAAAGTCACCCAAAATTTGCAGAATAATTTACACCTCCTGGAGACTCAGGGCAATCGCAGCGCATGGAATGTAAATAAGACAATTAGCAAAGATCAATAAACGTCACATGTCCATAGTCAAAATTGTCAATTTTTTTATTTTAATACATTTGGCATTAACAATGAACATAACAGGTATAGACACAAAGCGCTTGATTCATCAAGGAAGGCAAAATGAACGTGATGTGCGTTTTTGCATACACACATCCTTGTTCAAGGTCGGGGTAATATAGGTAACACGTTCCTTGATGAATAGGGCACTATCTCACTTATTTTACGTAAAACCTGACGCACGTAACTGGATTTTTATTTGCTACTCTATTTAATTCACCTGCAGAAGTACTTTTGTGTACGACATGCAATTGTACGACATGTATTGCTGATTGACAGAGGAACGCACAGGCGTGCAATTCCATCCTCGCACTTGTGTTTTATTACATAATTATCACACTTACCCTGCTTATTAACCATTGGAATGATACATTTCCACATCAAACTCTATTGTTGCAAGGTGTACGTGATTTTGTACAATAAACAAGAAAAAAAAATATATACAGAACATACTCCAAATTGGCTTTAAGAAAAATAAAACACACACACACACGCACACACAATTTTGTTTTCAAACAAAATAACTTTTTTAGAACCAAAATTTGTAAATGAACGTTTATAACAGAAAATCATATTTTAAACTTAAAATAATGTTTTTACAGTTTAACGTATTTTTCTTTCTATTTTTTAAATATTTTCTATTTTTTTTTTAATCAAAAGATAGGCGGGGGGAATTTCTTTACTACTTGAAAAAAAAAGATATAACAATCACATAAGACATTTGGTAATCATATCTTAGCTTTATGGGTGTAGTGTGTTAACACATTTTTCTAGCGTTCATAGATTTTACATTAAGAGAAATTCTCTGCAAAGGTCCATCAGTAGTAGCCAGAGGGGGATTGCTTGGCAACTAACACTTATCAGGCCCATGATGTCAGACACCTCGGATGTTATGCAATTACAACAGTGAGCCATAACCAGGCAATTATGACCGTTACAATTCCTAGTCGTTCACACACAACCAATGGCAGAAAAGAACGGAGCTGCATATGCTATATGGACAGCACGGTGGCTCAGTGGTTAGCACTTCTGCCTCACAGCTCTGGGGTCATGAGTTCAATTTCCGACCATGGCCTTATCTGTGTGGAGTTTGTATGTTTTCCCGTGTTTGCATGGGTTTCCTCCGGGTGCTCTGGTTTCCTCCAACACTCCAAAAACATACTGGTAGGTTATCTGGCTGTTAGCAAATTGACCCTAGTCTGCCTGTGTGTGTGTATGTTATGGGATTTAGAATATAAGCTCCAATGGGGCAGAAACTGAAGTGAGTGAGTTCAAGGTACAGCGCTGCGGAATTAGTGGCGCTATATAAATAAATGGTGATGATAATATAACAGTTGGAGGGACAAGGACATGTGTTGGACATATAGTACAGGGAATACACAATGAAAGGTTTTTTTTTACTAATAACTGGGTTTTTTCCCAGTTTAGGATTGTTTGGTGATGGGTGAGCAAGAGCAACCTGATCCAAGCCAAGCCTAGGATCCACCACGTTTAACCGGAGGCAGCCCAATTTCTCGCAGTGAGAGGTCAGAGTGCTGGTAGAGCTGGTGGTGGAGAGGTGCACGCTACCAGTTGGCAGCTCTCTGTCCCAGCTAAACAGTGACTATGGGAGAATATCATGGTGTAGGTCAATGCTGTGGCTTAAATTAGAAGATTGATGACTGAAGTCAAGAAACAGTCGGAATTTTTTTTTGTTTTTGTTTTTATAGAAATTATTATATTGTACTCTGCAGACCTAGTAGAGTTCTTCTAAAATTTGTGAAAACATAAAAGCATTGTCCAAGGTATGGCAGACCAAGATCTTTAATAAATGTTAAATCTTGGACATTATCAATTCTATTTTGCAACCTTTTTCAAGCCTTAAATAAAGTTTATGTTTTGGTGGTTTTTCGGTTATTATATGTATGTCTGCACATGTCTTTGGAAATTATTTTGGACAGTATACATTACAACATTCTTAACTTTGAACATTTCACACAGGTGCCAAGACGTTTAGTGTCCCCTCAAGGACAAGATGTGGGACCACCACAGACATGCTGGGGGCACCGGTGGTTGTCCCATGGCGTACTTGGATCTCAGTCTTCTGAATACCACGGCATTGGCCTTCGCTGATGATCAGTTGGTGCAGGACGTGGGCCACATCAAGACAGGCGAGAGCCCCCCACCGAACGACACCACTATTTCCCAGAGGTAAATTTTAGATCACAATACATGCATTAACAGGTAAAATGACTGTTTTGCTGAAGGAAATATAAACACACCATACCCAACAACTATATAAATAAGGAAGCTTTTTAGAAAAATAAACTTGTATTTTTCTTACTTGTCAATTTGGAAAGCAAATAAAACACCAAAATCCTTTTGACTTATACTGCAACCGAGCCAACCTATTGTATAATCAGAGCATATTCTCCAAGATTATTGTGTATTTTCAGAGAAGATCCCTTAGAGATTTTAAGCGGATGCCTAGCTAAAATTCCTATCAAGATAAAGATATGCAGGTTTATTTTTTTATGATTGAACAATAGTTTGGTGTTATTTTTGCTATGCATGATCCCACGTATATACACATACATCCAAATCATCCATCAAAAGATTGCTTTGTTAAATAGGACCTGTGTAGATATTTTCTATAACAGTTTTACCAAAATTTTCAATTTTAGCCCTTGTCCAGTGTTGTGGATGTCCACAAGATTGAGTGAATCATATATGCGTACTTCTACTGTCAAGAATCACGGTCATCTAGATAAACTACATTAACTATGCAAAACATATAATTGCTCAGGAATATATGGAATAAAATGGTCAATAGGACAATTTGATTATCCACATTACATCCGTGGTTGTACATTTTTCATATCAAGGAAGTTAATGATTTTTCATTTTGATAAATGTCATTGGGAAAACATTGCAAAAATGACACAATTCACTGTAGGTCCTAATTGATCCTACCAGAAACAGAGAAAGTTGATACTATTGATCCTAATTTCAGTTGTTGCTCAACCAAAAGACACTTTTGAGAGGATATTGCATGTGAGGAAGAGCATAGTTCATCTTTAATAATTATTTCCTTCTCCTGAACCATGAAGGTAATAATTCAAGCAATCAAATTATCCAAGGTTTCAATTCAATTGAAACAGACATCGTGGATACTTGATTTACCATGTTCATATTATGGATTGCCCTTGTCTAGACCTTTCCACGAACACCAAGAAGACCTTCAACCTTATAAATCTTATGCCTCATAAATTTTCATTATGTGTTCGTACTTCTACAGATTTTATTGGAGAGATATATTTTAACACATGTAGTTTTCCTCCTTGGATATTATTCAAATTTTATGGACATTATATACTTCTGAGATGAGATTGGGTCATCTCCCAATCCTGTGGTCTTTATCAGATTAAAGCTCGGGTGAACAAAACTATGTTAGCGTGTGTTGAGGTACAGGCTGTTGTGTGATGCGGATAGGCTACCGTGTTATGAGGGCATAGACTGGTGTGTTACATGGGCACAGACAGGTGTGTTATGGTGGCTGTGACAAAATGAGTTTGACAACACCTTAATCAGCCTGTCCCTCGTTTCTCACAATATTCGGATTATAACATGTACTTTTTATAGCCCTGCTTTTGTTCCCCAGATCACCAGAGTACAACTGCAGTATCTATTTACATGTGGATAGGGGAACATTGTACCTTTTCCCTATATGTTACTCATTGTAAATATGCATATTGTTGTATCTTGTTGATATTGCAGTGAAGCTGTTATTCATCATGCTTAAAGTGAAGCCAGGTGGGTTATAAGTAAGGATCAGATTGCAGGATACAGGTGAGGGGGGAAGGCCAATTAGTATCCATTGTCCTCCACAGGACTAGTCCAGATATTTTGTTTGGAACCCTGCAGGGGGTTTCTGTGGAAGTACAGCTCATCTCCACTCCCCCCTCCAACCCCTTGGTCCAGCACCCACCAATGTTTAAGAGAGAGAGAGCCAGGGGGAGGGGAAAGCACTGTGGAAATTTGACTCTGGATATAAGGAACCACTCGAGGAGGGGAGGGATGTTCATTCTGGGATTTGATGGCTGGAAGTTGCAGTGTGGCTAGTTTTGAGTTGCCGTTCTCTACTAGTGGAATACATCTTCAGATTCATGGGTCTTCAATTCAAGACAGCCAGATTACTGTAACTCCTTAAACTAGTGGTGTAAGGGACAGATGATGTGATATACCTGCCTGGTATTTATTAACCGTTTGCATATAATATTCTAGTGTTCTTTTTATTACAATAAATAAACTGTTGTACTTTTCTAACTGCATTTGCCTGAGTGACTCTAAGAACCCCAGAAGGTAATATGTAGGCTTCCCTGGCATAGTAAGGCACCCCTGGGTGGCCAGCCAGTGTGAAGTGGGTAAAATTGGTCCAGAAAACCCAATATCTTCACAGTGGCACATGTTATAATAACAAGGTGTATAATTTAGACACTGACTTGTGGGTAACGGTGGGTACCTTGATGAAGACTGATTTGTGATTGAACGCTAGCTGATGCATAATGAGAGCACAAGCTGGTGTATGATTGAGAAAAAATTGGGTGGGGGCCATTTGAAAATTTTACTATGAAGCCGAGTAATATTTTGCTATGGCTCTACCAGCTCGAGAACATCTTATCACTATTCTGCTAGTGATACGTGTCAGCTGACGCGGCCGCAACGGATGCGGCCGCCGGTGACATAAAAAAATTTACTGCATCCACGGCGGGGGACGGGGGGAGGCAGCCGGGCCGAACAGCCGCTAGACTGAGCGGCCCGGGTGCCCGCTGCCCCCCTGCCCCCTGGTCCAGCCCGCCCCGGACAAAGACATCATTACTGATGGTCAGCACTTAGAGCAAATAAGATTCCAATGAGCTATGGGCTTTTCTAGCACAATGGGGTTAAAACAAGTTCTGGGTTGTCAAGAGGGGGTGTTGACAGAATGCCTGACATTGGCAGATTATGGTGTACCCATAACATAGACTGGGCAATTCCTATTGGTCAGCACAGTCACAACCTTCCTAGGCTGCGGGTGCAGTATCAGCATTTACCAGGGGTTCCACGCGGTCACACACCCTGAGGCTACCTGGGGAAGGGAGGGTGGCAAAAAAACGTCAGCAGCCAGGCCCTCGATTACTCTCTGTGGTCCTGTACGTGTAAAGCCCTTAGCTAATTGCCCCATGTATAAATGTAGCACTGGGTAAATTACAAACGACGACAGTCAACTGAACCAAAGTTTCGACTAATACTAATATGGAACATACCAAAGAGAAGTCTAAGAGCTAAAACCTTAGTCCTTTCTAACAAGCAATGCACAGCAGCAAACATGACGGAAATGTGCAAACTGAATTTTAAATTGATGAAACTATGCAACAGGTTATTTAAGTTTATGAGAAGTGCAGTTTATACTGAGCAGTGGGACATACAAGTATGTGACATAATACATCTTTCTTTATTCCATACAGTTTATTATGTGAATGGAGTATATATACATACTTAGATATTTGTACATATCTTATATTTAATGTTGCAGTTGACCCACCACTCAAGCTGTAAAGTGTTGATCTCAGACAGCTCTAGTTAAGAAAGAGCCATACAGAGGATTGTACTGATTCAAGGTTAAATATTTTTGTTGTCCTTTGACAAAGCCTTGATTCGCTTTACACGTTGGGTTCAGTCTGCATCTACTTCAAATCCCCGTCTCGCTCACTCGCCTATAAGGGTCTCACACCTGTCTTATACCTTAGTTATTAGGGAGAAAAATAGATGTATAGAGAGCTGACAGCACTGAAAAGGTTTGTTAGGTTGTCTCTAGTTTCATTATTATATAATTTATCTTATCTTTTATGTATGTTTTCCAGCATGAGTAAGCCAGTGATTATTATACTTAAAGCTGTATTTCAACTAAAGATGCTCAGGCTCGGTTCCCCGAGAACCGAACATACCCGAACTTAGCAGATCCGAGTACTGAGCCTTTTGCGCACCCTTGGAATTGAAAATGAGGCAAAACATCATTGTTACGTCGTCGGATCTCGGATCTCATGATTTTTGGATTCCTTTTTAAGATCCAACATAACGGTGGGTGGGAGGGAGGGCGGACCCCCATTTTTCTTTTCTGCCACTGCTGTGTGCCAATGTGCCCTAGATGTGCTAGGAACTGCCGTGAGTTTGTATCATTGCTCTGTCGCTTACCATCCAGCCAGGTCGCTGCAGTATTTGTTCAAAAGTGTATGAAAATAATATTGTGATCTGTGAGGTTGTCAAAATTGAATGCAAATGACTTGAACTTAGTGTTATTGAGGTTAATAATAATGTAGGAACAAAAAAAGAGCAAAAGTATGTGATTTTATCATATTTTAGGATTTTTTCTAAAAAATCCAAAACCAAAACCAAAACACACGAGGGTGGTTTTGCCAAAACCAAAACCAAAACCTGAAGCTAATCCAGATCCAAAACCAAAACAAGTTCACGGGGGTTAGTGAGCATCTCTAATTACAACCTGTGAATGATCTGGTCCTTCTCAGAGTCCTGGGTACTGCTAAGTTTAGTCATTGTTACGGTGCTCTGCGGTGAAAAACCGGGGATGTGTGACGGCGCAAAGGGGGGAGCAGGAGGGCCAATCAGAAGCCGCAGGAGTGAATCAGAGTGGATCTAAAGTCAATTTGGCTGTGATTCACATGTTCGGTTGAGTGTTTAAACACTTAACCTGCGGGGTCCCGACATTGCCGCTTTAAATTAACATTAATAGAAATCGCGTTGACGTCAAAGTGTAGTGCCGGAGAGCTCTTCATTCGGAATAAGTTGCGGTCAACATGCTGGTGCCATCGGAGATATGCAGCGTCGGGTTTCAGATAAGTCTATTTATATTGAAATCGTTTATTCCTAAATTCGATTTTTATTTGTAGGTCTTCTCGGTGTCGGAATTATGGTAATCGTTTTAACGATTACCACTGGACCATTGTGCATACATATATTCGTGAGAATATTACAAATAAAAATTCAAATAAAGGATAATTGTAGCACATGGCAATGGAAAAACAGAGAAGAGAGGAAAGTATTGCAGCACAACCGTGAATATTTTACTCTAAAGTCTACAAGGGTTACACACAAGGAGCCTGATTCATTAAGAAAAGTAAGGCAAAAAAAGGAGTAAGTTTGCTCCTGTACAATCCATGTTACAATGCAAGGGGTGCAAATTAGATTATTATTTTGCACATAAGTTAAATACTGGCCACATGTTCTTGTAGCACACAAATAATTGAAAGCTTTATTGTTACACTGAAATTTAAAGTTGATCTAGGACACGCCCCCTACCCCAACTATAAATCCGTCCCCACATTTTAAATCGACACCCCCCCCCCCCTCCTCCAATACAACATGGTTTTGCCAAGGTGCAAAGTTACTACTTTTTTTTTTGCTTTCTTTTCCTTAATGAATCAGGTCCAATACAATACTTATGTTTAACTTTACTTTCTAAAGACATCCTATTTTAAATAAAGCCACGTGTTCGCCGAGCAGTAAACATCATTTCGATCCAGGTTGTTAAATATTTTTAACTTTAAATGAAATGACATTTGTAGGGGCTGGTTTCCAAACGGCTTCTTCAAAGATACTTTCCCTGTTTAATTTTTAATGAAAGTGCTCAAAATCCCCTTGTCTCTAGAGATCGGCTGCTCTTTGCAAGTTCAGTAGGGAGCGTCTTTAAGTCACTTGCTGAAAAATCTGAAGGGACATTTTTCTCATTACCCTATTACAGGTGCATATTTAATGGGTTGCCCAGCTGGAGATGAAATATGACTATAGACTGCACATATCATTTGTTTTGTTAAACCTCAAAGAATATACCAAATTGCACAGAGCATTTGTGCAAATCCTCAGAGGGAGCCAAGCTGTGACTCTATACATATGTAATGCTTTTAAGATTTGTCTATCGCCAGAGCACTTAATGATTTCATATTTAGTTTGCTAGGGAAATTAGCAATATCTTAAAATATAGCTCATTAGCATTGACAGAAGTAGTATTGCTGAAATTCTGTGCTTTTGCTGCAGTTGCTTAGTCAATGCCAGGGAAAAAGGATTTTTTTTAAACAGAATATTTTTTTTAAAACAAGAGGGAAAAAGATCATTCATTGACCATTCGTGTTGGAATTCCAGTTTAGATCATCATCATCACCATTTATTTATATAGCGCCACTAATTCCGCAGCGCTGTACAGAGAACTCACTCACATCACTCCCCGGAGGAAGCCCACTCAAACACGGGGAGCACATACAAACTCCACACAGATAAGGCCATGGTCGGAAATTGAACTCATGACCCCAGTGCTGTGAGGCAGAAGTGCTAACCACTAAGACACCGTGCTGCCCCGAAATTTACTTTTAACTTTTTTTCAATTCCTTTTAGTCTCAATTTTGCAGTGTAATCCCAAACTGATATTCATTTTAGCTTGTTGTGGTTGAAAATGCAGCAAAAACGTTGATTTAACTGTCCATACGCTATGGTCCCACGTTTTGGTCTAAGAGCCAAGTGGCAGATTCATGTGGCCAACGCTGAACGAGATCCGGATCACTGGGACCTGTTAGCACAGTTGAAAGTTGCTGCAGACTCAGGTCATGTGCCCACCTCATTTACCAACAGACCCAAAAATAATTCTATCCCTTTCTATTAGATTATTTTTGGTGGTTTTGGGGCTATCAGTCAATATCACCACATATGTGGCCAGTCTAAGCAGATTTGAGTCATATGTTCCATTGTTTGATTTTCTCTATTTTCTTAAAGTCAAAGAACCAATAAATTGATCTCATCACCTCTGCTCATCCGTATGCTCTCAGTAATATGTATAGTAATTCATTGAAGGTATAGTAATGAGCACCTAAAAATAATAACCTCAAGTTATTGACTTAATGAATCAAAATGTTACTTTTATCTCTATAAAACACAGATAGGACAAAACACTTTTACCCTAAAATCCTGATCCAGCTTCTCTTGGAGGGGAGGAAAGCCTCAAGCCCACCGCTCAAATGCATCATTTCTCATTTCACAATGCCATGTGCCTATTTTTGCATGAAGTCCAGTGAGAACATCATCATCATCATCAATTTATTTCTACAGTGCCACTAATTCTGTAGCGCTGTACAGAGAGCTCACATCAGTTCCTGCCCCATTGGAGCTTACAGTCTAAATTCTCTAATATACACAGACAGACAGACTAAGGTCAATTTAATGGCAGCCAGTTAACCGACTAGTATGTTTTTGCAGTGTGGGAGGAAACCTACACAAACACGGGGAGAACATACAAACTCCACACAGATATGGTCGGGAATCGAACTCATGACCTCAGTGCTGTGAGGCAGAAGTGCTAACCACTGAGTCACCGTTCATAACATAGGAACATTCCTGGTTCTGACTCAAATGTAAAACCTGATTTCATAATACGAGATGTTCTGATCAACTTAAAAAGGTGGAGACTGTGCTTTTAGGGAGCAGCTACCAGTTTAGCACAGATCAGCAGAGGCTTTGCAGACTCACCAGATGACCTGATATTTACAGGTCCTCTGTGCTGGACATCACGGTCAATAGAAGCCTTTTGCACGATTCTGGCTCATTTCATACTAGAAAGTGTATTTGTATGAATGCATATACCAGTGCAATGCAAAACATTAAAATGACACATGCATTAAAGACAGTGCTGATGTCACCCTTAACATATTAACTTAACTGCTGCTTTAACAAGCAGTATTTTAGGAGAGTAAAAAAGAAAATTTCCAATTGATTAAAGGGTGGTCCTAATGTGATAATTGGCTAGACTTTGAGTCCCAATTTTTTACCAAAGTACATTCCCATTATATACTGCAATCCCAAAAACGATTACATAAAGCGTCGATGTGGATGCACATCAAAAAATCAGAACGTGAACTTGCACTTTAATATGCGCACAGTGGACCAACAAATGCATTTGTGCAAATCAAAATTGCATTTTATCTCTGTATTTGTTCTACCTTTGCTAAATTTTCTTTCCTGTTCCGTTCTGGGAGGGGGGGACATTAAAAATAATTTCAATCCAGGCTTTCCTTTGTGTGATACACCGGATCCGCTGTGGAGAATATGAAGAGGAACATATTGTCTAAAAATGACCCTCAGTGATACAAGGTGCCTAGATGAAAGCAAGAAAGTGACAGAATCTTGACGAAAGGAATGGTGTTATTGACAGTCACCGTGACAGGACATAAAACAATGTATGACAGATCTCTGACTTCTTTGTAAATATATACGGGGCAGTGATGTAAACGGGGAATCTGCATTTTAACCCTAATTTTATGGCTCAAATCACAATTGCTTTTTAAGACTTCACAAAGAACTTTATCATACTACCAAATAGCTGTTGGAGAATTTAAGAATCGCTTTTCATAAACGGTAGAGAATAATAAAGAAAACTAAATGTTATCATTCGCTTTAGTGATCTATATAACAGACTCAACCAATCCATCATATCATAAGTGCCCCCCCCCCCCCATATGACCCGTCTATCAGGTATAATATTGGAGAAAAATGACATCTTCCGTGCACACTGAGGTACCATTTGATAAATAGACACTTAGAGAGGCCAGCAAGCATTACTCATTTCAAATGCACTTATTAAAACCGTGTTCTGTTGACCTTTGACCCATAACCGTATGACAAGGGACAAGTTTAAGATTTACATGCGCCTACGACACAGATGTAGATTAAAAACGATGACTGGTAAGACTGCCCAGAACTCATTTCTTTTCAACTATTTTCGTTATATTCTCCCCTGCCGAGAGACATAGGACCTCATTATAAGCACGCTTTAATTTCATCTCTACACTTTTTTTAATTAAGATTGAGCAAGCCAAAAGGCCAGTTATTCTGCTTATTTTCACTTAGGTTTTTATATTGCTCGCAGCCCTCCACTCTTATTACTTTACAGATAGATAGATAGATATATATATATATATATATATATATATATATATATATATATATATATATTATATATTTATTTATTTATAACAATGTAAAGTATTTGGTACTTTAAACTAACTGTTACTTAAAATAATGCCAACGATTAATTCAAGGAGTCAGATGCTTTTGTAAATTATGGATTTTGGCTTTCTTAGGCAGTTGTACTGTCTTACTGAAGATTTGCTAAGCACACGGAAAAGCAAGTAACTGTACTGGGAGTCGCTTTAATCAATGTGACTGTACTGTCAAATTGTTAGATAATATATTGAAGTGTTTGGTAACAGGTTGTTAGATTAGATTATGTCCTGTGAGTCTGTTAGGTAGTTTCTTTGATTTTGCATGGATTGATATATGGCCGCCAAACAGCTATTATCGCAAATGTAGATATCAGGAATTTTATTGTTTAAAATTAGAAATGCGATTAGGCTTTTGTTTTACGGCTTGTCCAGACAGACACGCTTCCAGGACCTATTTCCAAATAGGACGTTTTTTGAATAAAGTGCTGGTTAAATACCTCTATCTAGGGATCTATTGATCCAATCGCTGTGCCATTTATGCTGTCCAGGTTGACAGTAATTCAGTACACTCCACGGCTGAGACTGAGAGAATGATGTGCCCCATATTTCAGAGTGGGCAGAATATATGGCATGGCTCTAGCCGGCGGTATTTTTACAGCCGTTGACATTTCTGGGAAATTCTTGAAAAGGTGCAAACCCGCTCTTCCTCTGCTGAGCCACTCTGTCAGTCTCTACATTGGCTGCCTGTATTTCAACAAATCCAATATAAAATTCTTCTACTAACATACAAGGCCGTCAACAAAATTGCACCGACATACATTTCCTCACTTGTCTCAAAATATCTCCCGACTCCACACCGCCGTTCTGCACAAGATCTGCGTCTCTCTTACACTCGCATCACATCCTCCCATTCCCGACTACAGGACTTTTTTTGGGCTGCACCCACTTTGTGGAATTCCCTCCCTCGCACAGTAAGACTTTCCTCTAGTCTTCAAACCTTCAGGCGTTCTCTGAAAACCCACTTCTTCAGACAAGCTTATAATATTCTTCAACCACCATCTTAATCTCCCTAGATTACCCTATTACCACCCTCTACAAAGCTAACACAAGACAACAACCCTCTGACCAACATTGCCACACACACAGCCCACTCAATACTTTTACCTTTGCATTCTAGCTGGTCCATTGTGCAATATGATGTAGCACATGCCCTTGTGTTTCAAACTCCCATTGTCCCATAGATTGTAAGCTTGCGAGCAGGGGTCTCTTACCTCTCTGTCTGTATGTATTACCCAGTATTGTCTTATTAATGTTTGTTCCCAATTGTAAAGTGCTATGGAATTTGCTGGCACTATATAAATAAATGTTGATGATGATGATGATGATGAAGTCTGGTTGAGGGCTCAAACATTACAGACACCATTTATATTGTGTAAGTGCAATCAACACAAAAGCTGATTTTGCAGGTTGTTGATTTAGTGTTTGCACTTGCCGTTGTGCAACAAGATGTTGTTTATGAGCACCAAGATGGCTGATTTGCAAACATTCCAGTTGGACAGAGGTGGATTAAACATTCTGTAATCATAAATAGGAAGACTTTTCTTATAAAATAAATCTTCTAATGCCGCAAAAAAAATTCACAGGTAAATTAGTAGGTTCAGGGTAGATTTATTAAACTTTCTAAATAGGAAAAGTGGAAGTGCTGCCCATAGCAACCAATACAATTCTCACCAACATTTATCTAGTATATTCTAGATATCTTGTTCCTTTTTTTCAAAAGGTTTAGGGAGTCTGATAAGTAGCAAAATGATGGTTGACTGGGAATAGATGGAGAGGAGCTCTTTGTTTTCAATATACTGATTCAATGATCTTTTAGAGTGCAAACAGACATAGGAAACCGCTAGGTCCCAAATGTGTGTGTAAATCCACCAATCCACACTGTGTATGTCTTCAGAAAAAGGCTGCAAGTCTGTCACTCTTACTCTGCCAGCTCAAACAGAAACGCAACTTCCAGCTCTAGAACACAGGGGGAAGGTATTCAATTGTCAGTGGGTTGGTTTTTTTTGACCGCGTTAAGTCATTTTAATGCAGTTTTTTATCATTTTCAAGCGGGTTAACTTTACCCGCAATGCAATTCCATTTTTAACAATAGTTTTTTTTTCCATCAAACGGTCCTCTCGCGCTCCAGTAGACACTCTATTGAAAGTACAGGGTGTGCGAGAGGCAGCCGCATTAAAAGCTATTCAATTGTTTTTTAACGCGGCGGGTAAAACAGGAAAATATGCTGTTTTATCTCGCACTTGGGGTGTGTTAAAAATAACAAACCTCTGAAAAGTATTTGAAATTATGTAAAAATGTGGAAACAAAGTTAAACTTATGTTTATCACTAATGCCTAACTTGTGTAAGTTGATTTTCCTGTGAAAAAATAATGAAATAAAATAAATAAATAAATAAATCACTAATTAATTATGCTTATGTATGTTTTTGGTACAAATATGAATATAGTAATGTGTTTTGACATGGTATAGATGATTGTATGGTAAAAAATAGTTGAATTAAAAAATATGCTAAAGAAAGTACTGTAATGTAGATATCATGTGTAATGCAATCTAATGTATAGAAATGTATGCAAAACCTTTTTTTTTTTTGTGTTATACATGACCGCGTTAAAACTCCCCTTCACTCCCCTAAAATCTCGCAAACACAATTTTTAACGTGCGGGGACAGCGTTCCTTCTTTTTTAATTGAATTGCACGAGCTATCCCACTGCGCTAACTCAAAATGGTCGCTATTGCCGTCAAAAACCCGCAGGAGATTATTTTTTTTTAACGCGGCAGGGGGAAAAAAAACTCGCTAACAATTAAATACCCCCCAGAAAGAGAATATGAAATACATATTTTGCTGAATAGAAACATCAGCTATATTACTTAGATCAGTAATAAGCGTTAAATAGTGACTTTACTTGTTTTTTTAAATACATTCAGATCAAGAGATAACGTATAACTAAGAAGTCAAAATGATTTATTCCTGAAACACAAATGATGCCAAATTGATCATAATGTATTAAAATAGATGAACTATTCTA
This sequence comes from Mixophyes fleayi, assembly GCF_038048845.1. Taxonomy (NCBI): domain Eukaryota; kingdom Metazoa; phylum Chordata; class Amphibia; order Anura; family Limnodynastidae; genus Mixophyes; species Mixophyes fleayi. The sequence goes on along the minus strand of NC_134411.1, from coordinate 86,662,548 downwards.
ATAACGATAGTGCTTAAAATAAAAGAAATCTACAAATACTTTTCTGTAATATAATCATTGTTTTAATACAGATCTGGATCCATTTGGCATTAAATCCTGACAAAGCTTCTTAAAAGCTTTACCCTCGTTTAAATTCTTCTTTTAAATTCAAATGATTTTGTAACAATTCTGCTGCCTCATATGTTTTCTGTATTTCTAGTTCCGGATGATAATGTCACATTTATTTGCATCCCGTCTTGTATTTTTTTTGCAGAAGAAGCATATTGCGCCTCAATGGGATTTTTATTTTGTTGTTTTATAAAACTCTATTTACTGCAAAATAGGTGACTGTGTAACTATTACAGCTTTTTTGTTTTATTTTAGCTGTTCTCATTATTTTGTGTTAGTGATATCTCTATATTTGTAGGAGAATGTTTTTCAGGATGCATAATAATCCCAAAAATATATAGATTCAGCTGTGGACCAGCTGTAATTGATGCTTATTTTGCAAATGTTTCACAGTGCCGTATGTGAAATAACAATTGTAAACAGCATAAAAGACAAAATAAAGTTTGATACTGATCAGTACCATTTGCTCGGTACTACTATATATATTCTGATGCAGCCGTCTACCACAGCATGTGTACTGTAGGTGGGTTTTGGATTGCCAGGATTTCCAAAAAATACCATACTTATAATTAATTATACTATTTATAATACACAAGCAATGTTTATATGTATATAAATATGTATAAATAACATCAGTGTAAAAAGTTCTGATGTATTGATTATAATTAGGGAGTTCTAATTTTACCACTTCAGTGTTCATTAGTCAAATGTGTGTATTATAAGGGTTAGCGCTCCCCCTATTGTAAAATTGCTATGTGCATTAGAAGGCACGTTAGATTTCCGTGCAGCCATGAACTTTTAATATCCACATAATTTACAGCATACTTGCCAACCCTCCCGGAATGTGCGGGAGACTCCTGGAATCCGGGTCGGTCTCCTGGACTCCCGGGAGAGCAGGCTAGTCTCCCGCATCCCGCAATTCCCTGGCCAAAATAACGCGATTAGCGTCATTTTGGCCCCGCCTCCGCGACAAAACATCATTTCCATCGCGGGGGCGAGGCTAAAATTACGCGATTGACCATGCCACACCCCCTCCTGCTCTCTAGTCATGCCTCTCTCCTGGACTGCACTGCCTGAAAGTAGGCGTGTATGATTTACAGTAAGGGTACATTATCTCATATATGTAACACAAATGATGCCAATATATGTACAGGGCCTGATTAAGGGTTCAGGACTTCCTAACACTATATCACTCATTTAGTTTTCATTAAATTCAGAACTGTATAACACAACGAGCGCCTGCGTCTGTTGCCATCCCTTTCTCTCATATTCACTTATCCTCAATGAGTGTGGGAGGAAACTGGAGCACCCGCAGGAATCACAGTTTATGTAGTGTGGGAGGAAACTGGAGCACCCACAGGAATTATAATTTTTAGAATGTGGGAGGAAACTGGAGCACCCGCAGGAATCACAGTTTATGGAGTGTGGGAGGAAACTGGAGCACCCGCAGGAATTACAATTTTTAGAATGTGGGAGGAAACTGGAGCACCCGCAGGAATCACAGTTTATGGAGTGTGGGAGGAAACTGGAGCACCCACAGGAATAATAATTTTTAGAATGTGGGAGGAAACTGGAGCACCCGCGGGAATCACAGTTTATGGAGTGTGGGAGGAAACTGGAGCACCCGCAGGAATCACAATTTTTAAAATGTGAGAGGAAACTGGAGCACCCGCAGGAATCACAGATTTTAGAGTATGGGAAGAAACTGGAGCACCTGGAGGAAACTCAGTTTTCAGGGTGTGGGAGGAAACTGGAGAACCCAGAGGAAACCCATGCAAAAACGGGGAGGACATACAAACTGCACATAATTACAAATTATAATATAAATATATTATGAATAAAAAAAGGTTTTAAAACCTTATGCTATCCTATTATTAACCGCAAAACTGCAAAATGTTGCACGTGAGGGGACATAAACGTGTATATGGAGATAGCGCTAACATGGGAGTAGTTATGTAAAAATTAAGGCACCGTGCAACAGATTTTTTTCCAGTTCGCGAATTACCTCCAATGTTTCCTCCCTCTTACAGAGTTTCTTTTTCGGATCTGTGCTTGGATACTGAAACACATTTTTTTGTCTTCAACATCTCTGTTCCAAAATATTCAAATTTATGATATTAGGATCAAGACGTAATCTCTGGTTTCAATTGCAGTGAATGAAAATTGAACATGGCTTAAAAAACACACAGCTGACACTAATGAGGCGGCAATATCATCATTTACATACTGAATGAGATAAATATTGAGATAATTAACATTGAAGATGAGTTTTGATGTTAATATACCAATTTTCCTAAGAACTATTGAAATTAAATGGTTAGCTGTAGCTACAAAATGCAAAGTTTATATTTTACCTAGGAAACAGCTAGCTGCGGTCTAATTAAAATCCCTGTGTAAACTCATTTATTCAGTTTAAAACCCTTTTTCATTTATAATATCTGCAGTTTATTTCTTAGGGGACTGTTCCTCTCTTGGTGGGCGAATGCCAAGAAAATGAGTTTAGTGTCTTTTTATCATTGTCTCGTAATCCCTGGGGTGAAATATAAAAAGCATTTTCACTAATGGTTGTCTGTTCTAGAGCCAATCTTTGGACCATGCTGGCTTTGGCTTTCCACCTCCCCTGTTTGTCTCATACCCATTTTGTCCAGCCGGAAAGCAGAACAAGGGGGCACGATCCTGCCACGCCAAATGTGCAATCCGGCTTGAGCACATTCATCATCATCGTCACCATTTATTTATATAGCGCCACTAATTCCGCAGCTCTGTACAGAGAACTCACTCACATCAGTCCCTGCTCCTTTGGAGCTTACAGTCTAAATTCCCTAACGCGCGCACACTTACACACACACACAGACTAGGGTCAATTTGATAGCAGCCAATTTATCCACTAGTATGTTTTTGGAGTGTGGGAGGAAACCGGAGCACCCGAAGGAAACCCACGCAAACACATGGAGAACATACAGACTCCACACAGATAAGGCCATGGTCGGGAATTGAACTCATGACCCCAGTGCTGTAAGGTAGAAGTGCTAACCACTTAGCCACCATGCTCACCTCAAAAATCAACTGCAGACCTTGAACTGGGAACTTCAAACACAGGAGTGTTCGAAGCACGATTTAAAAAAAAAAAAAAAATTAAAATGTTTTTTTATTAATTAAAAATGTTATCTAGGGTTTGTTTTGCTTTTTTTTTCAAAAAAACCCCAAAACACTAGTCATAGCACCAGGGCCGGATTAAGGGAATGGAGGCCCCTGGGCTAAGGGCGCCTCCATTCCCCCGTGAGGCCCCCAATGTGAGCCACCCGCCGCCCCCCCGTACCTCGTGAGGCCCCCCCCCCAAGCGCTTACCTGTCACTGTAGTCCTCCGTCCCCGGCGCGCTGTAAGCTCCTTACGGAGGAGATCTCGCGAGAGTTCACTCGCGAAATCTCCTCAGTAAGCAGATCACTGAGCGCCGGGGACGGAGGACTACAGTGACAGTGCTCAGCAGCATTGATCGGGCTGGGGGCGCCCCCGCCCCCGGACCGAGCAATAATGCTGCTGAGGACTTTGAAGGGCCCGCTGGATGCCCGAGGCCCCTGGGCTATAGCCCAGTTAGACCTCGGGTTAATCCGGCCCTGCATAGCACAAATCACGAGCATGAACTGTGAACGTGAATCCCAAAGCAAGCTGCTAAGTCAAATTATGGGTTAAAATCTTTAAGCACCTTTATTGAAGATAAATATGTTGTCCGGTGAACCGATTGGCTGCCTTCTCCTAAATATTGGTTTAGATCAGTGTTTCCCAAATTGAGTCCTCAGGTATCCCTAACAGTGCAGGTTATCCATATCTCTCTGCTGGAGCACAGGTGCAGTCATTACTGACTGACACATAATTAGTACCACCTGTGGATCTGTTACAATGTATCATTCAGTAATGATTACACCTGTGCTCCAGCAGAGAGATATGGAAAACCTGCACTGTTAGGGATACCTGAGGACTGGGTTTGGGAAACACTGGTTTATTTGCTAAAACCACAACAGGTCCCCTTTAAAATGACTAAATTGTCTGACTGTAGAAAATACAGCATTAAAAATAAGATGAGCTTGACAGCTAATGAGAAGGAAGAATGAAATTCCAGAGCGCCTATGTACAATAGTAAAAGGAAAGTTCTATACTTAATAATTGACGTGTTACTGTCATAGACTCTACAGGTACATGGTGGAAAAGCTGTATTTTTCCACCAAGCCACATTCATGCTATATGTTTTCCCTCACATATTATTTTTACTAATAAAATCCCTGTGACTGTCTGATATACAGCAGCCGAGTGTGATGTGGTTGAAGGATAACACAGCAGAAGATTCACACTTACATTGCTTTCAGTCCTGGAACATCGCTGCTGTCTCCATAATAGGATCTGAGTGACTGAGGCACTGCAGAGTATGACTACTAAGTCTCCATGTAACCATATTGTGCAGTGTTACTAACTGCAGCTTAAAGGTCCACTAACCCCCACAACTGAAATGTTCATATATGAACTATGGTGGATCAATACATTATTTAGTGGTACACTGACTTTTAAATCCATTACAGTCAGCTGAAGCTCCGCCCACACACTCAGCGCAGTCCAAATGTGTCTCCTATTGGTCAAAAAATTGTTAATTTCTGTATTTGAGTTACTATAACATTACTGCCGCTGTCCCTGTAGAGGAATCCGCCAATCCAAACAGTTTATTTCAGCACAGTAAGTCACTCAAATTCTGTCTGCTTAATTTTGGACGTAGTTACCTATTCCCAAATTAGGAGGAGGACAAGCAAATCTCTTACCTGTTGGAAGGTAGGTGAGACCATGCTCATTCCACCAATCACCATGGGGGGGGTGGAGTAATAAGGCAATACTGTCTTCAGATGGAGTGTACCTAGGTAGGCAGGGCTTGAGACTGGTCTTGCCCTAATGAACTGTCATGAAGCCCCGCCCACCTCATATTTTTCTACCTTGTCTCCAGATCTCCTGGAATGATGATGTGAGAGTGAGTTTTTATAACATGTGTCACTACTGTGTGTGAAGCTTCTTCTTATATGGCTTGGAGCGTTAATTGTGCAACAAGAAGGCAAAAAATAATCCCATTAAAAGCATAGTTTAGGACTCAAAGCCAGTCAGATAGTATAAACGTCAAGTCCTTTTGTGGAGTAAAAATGGGTGTATACTTCACGTCACAAAAGTAACGTCAATAAAAATGCACCCACTCCCCCCAAAACTAGGTGTACCTGTGTCCCTACTCCATACTTAGCTAAGAACGTACTCATTCCATCAGACTCCTCTTTTTAGCCTGTGCCAACCTCAGTTCCTTGGCAAACGCTGCTGTTCTTCTCACCAAACCCATGCACTTTGGTGGTGATCTAGGTCTCGTTGACTTTGTACCGCGCCTCGGCTTATGCGTGCTGGGAAAATGACCTCCAAGGATTATTGGTTATCGCTTATTTGAACATTATTAGTAAATACCTCCCAGTGTATCCTGCACTCTGATCAATTGTTTTCTATGAAAGTACCAATCATTCGCTAACTTGCCTGAGGAATTTTGTAGTTAACAAACTGCTAAAGAAGTTCTAAACAATTGTTGACTCATCTGAATCTCAGAATCAGAGGACAGAGGTGCGTGAAGTGAGCCATATATTTACGTCATAGAACAACATTTAAGTTCTCCATAACTTTACTCATGTATCCAATCTGAGGCAAAACAGGTCAAATATATCCTACATATAAGTAAATTAGATTATGTTTATGTTGTTTTCTATAAATGTCATGCTAGACATATACACATAACTTTTCCTCCTTGTAGTTGTGTGAATCTATTGATTGGTTAGAGCTGGTGTGGAGATTATAAACACTTGACCATCTCAGAAATGGAACTTGTTCTTTTTGACAACACTTGTTTTTTTTTTTTCAAAATGCTGCTATAAGGGTAGGGTCAATTTGTTAGCAGCCAATTAACCTACCGGTATGTTTTTGGAATGTGGGAGGAAACCGGATCACCCGGAGGAAACTCACGCAAACACAGGGAGAACAGCCAAACTTCTCACAGATAAGGCCTTGGTTGGGAACTGAACTCATGACCACAGTGCTGTAAGGCAGAAGTGCTAACCACTTAGCCACCGTGCTGCCAATCACATCAGATTATACAGTGACAACAGCGGGTTGAGAATCCTGACATTCCGAGAATAACTCTATGACAGCTGAGTACCTGGAGAGGGAATTGCAAGGATTGGAGGCCCCTTTGAGCTGAACTACAGGTTTCTGTGTAAGACTCCACATATGGAACCTTATCTCAGAAAGGTACTCAGCTATCTATAAGCTGACTGAATGTAATACTGTTAGATCCCCCCCAGACTAAACTAGTCAAAGTAGAGTGTAAGAATTGCGTCATTAGTACTAGAGGCCTTTAAGTACTGTAGGTGGTAAACAATTGATGCGTCTTGGTCAGTGGTCTAATGGAGGCCTAGTAGAAGGCATCACCAGGTGCACCACCATGTCACCATGGCCACAATGTCACCTTGAGATTTATATACAGACATTAGGTAGTGAAGGAGTTTGGGCTATTATCATTATAATTGTTATTGCATGGTTTACAATCAATTTTAGCACCACACACGGTAGAATCCATGTTTGCGAGTGTGTACAGCAAGATACATATACATATTCAGTAATTGTTCCCCATGTTAGAGTTTTACTCTGTCTCCTTGTAAGCACACGCCTTTATTCTATGTCTACCATTGCCTGCCCTCATTCTCCCACTTCCTGCCTAATAATCCTGAATATGTGCACCGTTCTCTTTGCTTCCCGATAGCAACTCTTTTATTAATGTATGTCATAGATAAGACAGGTGGGAGTTCTCCTGGGTTACTGTTTCCTGGTGGGTCATCATTGGCTTCATTCCTAAACAGAGAGATTCTGAAAACAAACCTGGGTAAAGACAGTGAAGGCACAAAGAGTACACATTACACCCCCTGGGTATCGCTTGCCTGGGGGTACTTATCAGCTTTAGAACATTTGTTACTGAACATTATTGTCCCTACTTCATAGACTAACTGCATAGTGACACTTCTCTTGGTCTTTGCGCTGAACGTGTGATTGGTTTGCTGTGATTTGTTGTAGTGCTTGGGGTGGAGGATAAAGACACAGTCTGTATGTGTGGGTGGCACCACCGATGCCAGTAAGTGGCCGGCTTGCAGACAGGGAAGTAATGTCTAGCCAGATGTAGGTGGTGGGGATTTTCGTGTACTGTTACTGAATGTGATTGTTGTACCAGCATTGGAGCTGTTTTACCATCCTGACAACTGCTAACAAACAGCTAAATGGTTCAGCATACCTGTGTCTGATTCCTGTGAATGGTGTACTTTCTCACAATATATATATATGTGCTATTTGACTAACGAGTAAGCACTGGTTATGATGACAGTCCAACCATCGTCCCTCTCCAGGATAAGGCTTAGTCGGAGACGTACTAGCCTGTCTTTATCTGCTCCTAATATTTCCAGGTCAGCACCAATTACATTTAATTGTGCAGTATAATAAGCATATGATTGTAGATGACATTCTTTGCACATGAACCCCAGCACCATTGCAAATAATTGCTGGCATCAATTAAAGAAGCTATGGCTTATGCCTTTAAGCTGTTCCATGAGGCTTTAATAAGCCATACTGTCACAGAAACAATTAAATCAGCCTTACAAAGGGTCTCAGAGAGGAGAACCCCACACTTACTAATTTGGGAAATAATGTCGTACTGAAAAGTAATAACTAGTCTGAAGTTCTTCTTTAAGAACCCATGGCATGTATACTTGCTCTGTTTAGTCCAGATATTACACAGAAGCACACTTTTTTTTTGCAAAGGTTACAATTGACACAGATCATCATATCTTCCTATTGATTATCACCTACATCGTTAGCGTAAATGCAGAGCTAGACACAACTGGATGAGCAGATGAGTTATTAGAGAGATTACATGCTTGTTTTTCATAAGGAATTGAGAGATGGTCAATAGATGCCTAAAGGCATAGTTTATGTAATTAATGGGCGATAACAAGCACAATACGACCTTCACTTCACGGGTCAGTAAACATCATTATTATAAAACTTAATCTTAGATCTTTAATTAATATGTAATGTATACAGTAACTCCTTTGCCCTCACCACGGGATGCTTGAACGCCATATGTTCTACAATAGAATAGTGTCTCTTCAGCTGTTCTTTTTGTGGTGATCTTAAAACAACCGGGAATTATTGTGGAAGCTTTATTACCAAGCCTAGGACAACATTGTATTGGTTCTGTGGCGGAATAATAGCAGATCAAGTAGTTTTTTTGTTGTTTTATAAAGATTAGAAGAGAACCAGTCCCATCAAGATCAGAACTATTGGCAGTGCAAGCATTGGGCTTGGCCAATCAGCAGTAATACACAATAACGGTACATGCCCTGTTTGCTTTGCAAAATTTTCCAGGCACAGTCTCTCTCCAGGTTGAGGGTCAGTCAGTGACATCCTGCAGTGCTTCATGTCCTTATACAGGGGCACACGCAGGATTTTTAAGGGGGGGTTCCCCACCCAACCCCCTGAAATTTTTTTTGGGCGGCACTGTATTGTACAACAGCAGCGGCGCTGTCAAAGAAGCGTCCACGGTGCCGCGGACGCTTCTTTCACAGCGCCGCTGTACAGTAAAGTGCCGCTATGTAGGGGCACTGTTTAGCCCCCGTTCCTCGCGGAGGGGTTTCTGGAGAACCAGAAACCCCCCCTGCGTGCGCCCCCTGTCATAATATTTCTGAGACAGTGCTACTAACAGTGAATGTGGGACCTGTGTATGTGTGTAATGTACATGTATGTGTCCTGGAGGGTCTTCGTTTTTTTTTTTATGAAAATGTTTTGATTTGTTTTTATTTAAATGGCAAACACTAAAAGCTACATCGGTACGTAATACTACAACACAGATGGAAGGAAAGACAAAAACGAGGGGACACGCCCAAGCTGTGGCCGGGAATCACAGTTAAACCTACAGTCAGGGCCGCCGAGAGGGGGGCGGGTACTAATTACCCGGGCCCTTGCGCTGCTGAATTTTTTTCTTTTCTTTTTTTTTCTTCAAAACGTTTTTTTTTTTTCTTTCTTTTTTTTTGCGGCGGGGGAAGGGAGGGCTCGTTCGTTGGTGGGGGGAGCAGGCTAGTTTAAAAAAAAAAAAAACATACTCACCTGATTGCGGAGCCGGCATCCCTCCTCTCTGCTGCTCTGTGCTCCATTCATACTGTCTGAATGCCTGGTGTGATGTCATCATGTCATGCCCAGCATTCAGTCATTCTGGAGCAATGGAGCACAGAGCAGCAGAGAAGACCAAGAAGGGAGAAAAGGTAAGTGAAGGGAGGAAAACAAGGGGGGGCACGGAGGGGTAAAAAAATGGGGGGGGGGGGGAGGGCAGCATGACAGAGGAGTTAAAAAACGTGGGGGGCAGCATGACAGAGGGGTTAAAAAATGAGGGGGCACAAAGGGGTTAAAACACGGGGGGCAGCATGACAGAGGGGTTAAAAAATAAGGGGGGGTACAGAGGGGTTAAAAAACGTGGAGGCGGCATGACAGAGGGGTTAAAAAACAGGGCTGCATGGCACAGTCGGGTTAAAAAATGGTGGACAGCATGGCACGGTGGGGTTACAAAGGGGGGAGGCATGGCACAGTGGGATTGAAAAAGGGGGGGGGCAGCATAGTATAGTGTGATGAAGGGGAGCCAGATGAAGGGGGCAAAAGCAGCATGGAGGGCTCAGTGTGATCATAAGGCATGGCGATGATGAAGGGGCACATTATTGTAATATTGGAGCTGGAGGAAGGCCTAATTATTAATCGTGGATGGTATTGATTTAACGCCAGGGTTGTTTGGAATTATCTAAATGTAGCTATTTTTTTCCAAATAGGGTCCCCAGCATTCCAGGATCCAGACAAGCCGCAACTAAAGAAACATGCAGCAACAGGTGGTGAATGTGAGAAGAACAGGTAGGAGAGAGCAGGACAGTATGTGAAATGTTGTGATTCTAGTAGGGACAATGTCAATTTTTGGTGAGTGTTGTGCCCAATGTAAGATGGAGGCCAAGACTGAATTCTTTGTGTACACACTGTATTTGTTCTATACTACACTTTGGTGCTAGATGTCCTGAAAGTCAGGAGTGCTTGGACATATGTGACGCTCGGGCGAATTGAGAGCCTAGTGATTTTGATGTGTTAGCCACGCCCCAATGGCGCATTTGCCATGCCCCCAAATGCATGACCACACCTCCGCTTTTTTTTTTACCATACTCAACTATGAGGGGGGCCCCATGAATTTGTTGTACCAGGACCCTGAATCCCTTTTGGCAGCCCTGCATACAGTACAGGTAACCAACCTCGGTAACTATACATCCACACATGCAAACACTGTGAATGGGATTTTATGGTGGGAACTCATCTGAGCAGACCCAGGAATGATAGGTTAACTTGTAGTATGGCAGTGAAAAAAGTCCGTAGGAGCACTGGATACTTCAGTTTCAATAGCAGGCATAAATCATCATCAGCTATTTATATAGCGCCACTAATTCCGCAGCGCTGTACAGATAACTCACTCACATCAGTCCTTGCCCCATTGGGGCTTACAGTCTAAATTCCCTAACATACACACACACCGAGCCAGAGAGATTAAGGTCAATATAATAGTGGGCAAGTAACCTACCAGTATGTTTTTGAAGTGTGGGAGGAAACCGGAGCACCCGGAGGAAATCCACGCAAACACGTGGGAGAACATGTAAACTCCACACAGATAAGGCCAAGAACTCACGACCCCAGTGCTGTGAGGCAGAAGTGCTAACCACTGAGCCACCCAGGTGAAAACAAAGATAAGTACTGTGCAGTGTAATATTCACCTCATTCTGCATTTGGTTGTGGAATTGCAGGGTTCAGCATGGAATTTCCCCTAGCAGTATTATTTTGCCCACAATTCACCATCATTTATGTTCCACCCAGACTTTTCCCTTATTAATAAACAAGTCCTGCGCAGATCAGACTAAGGGGTATATTTACTAAACTGCTGGTTTGAAAAAGTGGAGATGTTGCCTATAGCAACCAATCAGATTCTAGCTGTCATTTTGTAGAACGTACTAAATAAATGATAACTAGAATCTGATTGGTTGCTATAGGCAACATCTCCACTTTCTCAAACCCACAGGTTAGTAAATATACCCCTAAACGTTCATTGCCTGCAAATATTTGTGAATTCACTAACCACAACACTAACTTAAAAAAGCAGAATATAATTGAACAAAACATAAAATAAAAACTGGTTTCCTACTAATAAAATAAATTACATACGTCAAATATGCTAATCTTTACATCGTTTAAGAGAAAATGTATATGGATTAAGTTTTGAAGTTTCCCTTAAAAAATGTCTTTCTTTTATGTTTAATCAATAACAATCTGCTGCTATAACTGTTTTTTTATAGATTGTTTTCAAGAACAGACTGACATAAATATTACTATTGTAATGTTTATTGGTAATATAACTGAAATATTTGACAAGCACTAAACCTAGATCACAATACGCTTTATATATGTAAGTCCTCCTGATATTCACAAATTCTTATGTAAAAGTTATAGGTGTTTATTAACACGGCCTGATATAAAATGTTAGCGGCGCAGCCGTCTTTTTTCAATCTATTTTTTGGTATCACTGTGGGCCTAGTTTGCCATAGATTTGCAGAGGGATATGGCAACACTCGCAGAGGAACCTAAGGGTTGGATTAATTAAAGTACGCAAAACAAATGTATTTACTGATTTTGTTTTAAAAATGCTCGGAAGCACATGAAAAAAGTATTCAATTATTGTCACCTGTTAATAATATAGGACCTGATTCATTAAGGATCTTAAATTGAGAAACTTCTTATTTCAGTCTCCTGGACAAAACCATGTTACAATGCAAGGGGTGCAAATTAGTATTCTGTTTTGCACATAAGTTAAATACTGACTGTTTTTTCATGTAGCACACAAATACTTGATAGCTTATTTGTACACTGAAATTAAAAGTTGATATTTGTGTGCTACATGAAACAACAGTCAGTATTTAACTTATGTGCAAAACAGAAAACTAATTTGCACCCCTTGAATTACAACATGGTTTTGTCCAGGAGACTTAAATGAGAAGTTTCTTAAGTTAAGATCCTTAATGAATCAGGCCCAAGGCGATTTGTACTAAAGTGACAGCGGACAGATCTTTGACGTAGCTGTTTTTTTACTGCATCTAGCTGGATCCTCATTCTCACAATCACACAAAAATAGGCACATTCCAATATTTTCAATGGACAAATCGACACATTTGTGCTTTAAAACGGTATTGCCCGTCCAAGTTTTTGCAGTTTTGTAAATGACACTTAGTAAGTATCTCGGAGTGTGAAACGACTGATAACATAATAGCTTGCACTCAACAGGAGAGAACATTTAAATATGTCAGATTTTTACAGATCTGTCATGGTATGGAAACAGCACTGCAAATACGTTAGTAATTATGAAAAATAAAATTTACATATAAATGTTATGCGTCTCCTTTATAGACGGCACCTTGTATCTTACATTTAGGGGTCTTTTTCGTTTTTCATAGGCACATTGTAGACAATGGCTGACGCGGCGCCCTGAAATTTTCCTTCGTCTTAGGAAGAGCCACTAATTGGAAAAGTTTAAGGGGTATATTTACTAAAGTGCGGGTTAGGGTTAATAAAGTATAGATGTTGCCTATAGCAACCAATCAGATTCTAGCTGTTATTTTGTAGAATGTACTAAACAAATGACAGCTAGAATCTGATTGGTTGATATAGGCAACATCTTCACTTTTTCAAACCCGCAGTTTAGTAAATCTAGCCCTAAGTGTTTTCAGACTCCAAGTGTGATTTCCTCAGCTCACATAGCTTGGATCTGATATACGTGACAGAGATATGGGCCAACAAACAACATTTTGCTTCCTACAGTCACAGATCTATAGCTACCATCAGCATATATTTTTGCTTTCACACTTCATAAGAAGCATTGAGCCAGGAATGCTCAGGCTGGTGATTTTGCATATCCTTCACACGGTCTGTCTTTCTCTACCAACACTGTAGGAGCCTGATATATCAAGGCATAAAGTGGACCTAGAATTGTAACACATTTATGAAGTGGCCGTGTTAGAGGTATTGGAGCTGATGCATTGTGGGAGATAGGCCACACCTAGACAGACTTGTGCGATTCTGGCACTTAACGCTTGTCTGCACTTGGATTGGCGGGATGGGGTAAGGAACTACATTACCCATTTCTTTGTACAGCGCTGCGGAATTAGTGGCGCTAAAACAAATAGCTGATGATGATGGGGAGGGAACGTACAGTAAGGGTGTGGTTTTACGCAAATGTGGGTCACGCAGACCTGCAGAAACTCCAGTTAGGGGGCATGTCTGTTTCACCCGCTATAGCATAGGCAAACCGAGGGGGGGGGGGGGGGGGGGGGGGGGTTGATAGTGCCTGGAAACCCCCCTCAAAGCCTGGGGCACTGTATAATTGAGGTGGCTGGACCCTGCCCCCGCTTCACACGGCTCTGCTTGAAAAGGGAGAGCTGCATGCACCTAACAGACCTGCATGCAGCATTGCCCATATATATAATAGGGATAGGAAGAGTAGGAGAGCACTGGTGGCGTGGTGTGGAAACCCCCCTCTACAAATCCTGCGTTTACCCCTGTATAGGGCAGGGACAGATACACACTGACGATGATGACCAGGCACCTGGCAAACAGCGAGCTGTGTACAAAATATACTATTTTACAATGCTCCGTTCTTTAGAAGTGGCGATTTGAAAATTTAGTTGTGGTAAGGAAAATGTAAGCGATTGGGATTGTATAAGTTTACAATGAAGCTAGTTGGAGAAGGGACAGTATGACATGCTTTCAGTAGTCTTCTTATGCTTAGCCATCATAAAAAGGTATGGAGCAGGGTCTTGGATAAGGGTGCATGTGCATATGCATTGAAAAATTGGGTGTACAAATAATACTTAGAACAGCAGTAACTCTAAATATGGCTATTTTTGATACAGAAAAATACGAAAAGGATGCTGACGATGGCAGAAAAATCCCCCTTTATTTTCTACGTGGTGTCTGAGCTGTAAGGGTAAGTGCGATTCCAAAATCAGGGATGAATCCTGCTTGCCCTTAGTAGGTCACGAGTTCCAAATAGAACATTCATCAGATTTATGAAACAATTATCCAGCAAAGGGGCCACAAAGTGGCATTGGTCTATGTATATTCAAATGTCTGCTTTTTAATGGCAATCAGCAACAAAAAGTCATCAAGTTGAAAAGGCAGATGGGGAGTTTTTTAAACAGTCTCACAGATGTCACTGGCAATAACAGCGACACAAAGTGATGATAAAGAAAAATCGAAAGAGTGTTATGGTTTTTTATATGGGTCCTCCATCCCAAAGCAATAAGTTTTTCTTATGTCTGGGGACTGATCATCGACGCCAATTTCCCTTTAACAAAGTGAACTTCAGGCTCGTATTTTCCCGCATTCTAGCTATTTGTAGAAATTATAGAGGCTATTGTTAAGCCTTTGGGTAATTATTCATCTGCTACATTGCTGGATAATGAAAGATTTATTTTTATTGATGAAGAAAATCAGGTAGTGTCATGGAACTACATTACCCATAACTCTCAGATATCCTGTGCCTGGATGAGTATCATGGGAGATGTAGTTCGGATTCAGCAACAATTATCAGTGGCAAAGTTGTACAAGTGGACATAAGGTGGTAGATGCAGTCTGATATTACTTATCTATCTATCTATCTATCTATCTATCTATCTATCTATCTATCTATCTATCTCATCTATCTATCTCATGTCTATATATTTATCTAATCTATCGATCCATCCATATATCTCATCTATCCATTCATATAACTCATCTATCTATCCATCTATATATCTCCTGTATCTATCTATCTATCTATCTCATGTCTATCTATCTATCTATCTATCTATCTATCTATCTATCTATCTATCTATCTCATGTCTATCTATCTATCTATCTATCTATCTCATGTCTATCTATCTATCTATCTATCTATCTATCTATCTATCTATCTATCTATCTATCTATCTATCCATCCATATATCTCATCTATCGATCCATCCATATATCTCATCTATCTATCTATCTATCTATCTATCTATCTATCTATCTATCTATACATCTGATCTATCTATCTATCTATCCATATATCTCATCTATCGATCCATCCATATATCTATCTATACATCTGATCTATCTATCTGATCTATTTATCTTTCTATCCATATATCTCATCTATCTTCCATTTATCACATCTATCTATTTATCTCATCTATCTATCTATCTATCTATTTATCCAGAAAGAATTGCCATCATCGCTCAAGCTCTAATCATAGATACATTTAATTTAATGTGAATTTACAAACACATTACAAAATGACAAACCAAACCTTAATTTGAAGATTGTGTCGTCAGGACCCTGCAGCGCCACAAAGTGTCCTGTTCTGCCAAGGAAATCTATTTGTGTTGCATTTTGTATTGAGATCTCAAGCACAGTGCGTCCATCCAAGTCATGTTATGTCCCTGGGCTGTTGATCCTAGCAGGATCCACCAGGGGTTGACTGGAGAAACCCTAACATGACTATCTGTAAATAACTTCCGAAAAATCGCACACTGCTGGTAGTAGTAGTCAATAAACCGCTTGATATGTTTATTATAAAGCTGTATAAACTATAGGCCTGTAACCCAAAGCTGTGCAGATAAGCAGGGTGTCAAGAAATGTAATCCCTGATACAGGTGATAAGGTGAAGACTAATGGAACCAAAAGACAAAAAATATGCTATAACAAAGATGCCTACTTTCATGAAGAAGACCGTTTTAATGTAGTCCCAACAGTAGCAATATGAAGATAATGTGGTGGGTAATATACCCAGTTGTAGGAGGAACAACATTCATTGCATACTAAAAAGTGCTTCTCTTGAATGGGCACAGAGCGTAATGGAAAAAGTAAAAAGGGCGGAGAACCCCCTTGGATACTAAGCACAATTAAATGGTAAGGATGGAGTTGTTCCTTGGACACATAGCACAAATAAATGTAAAGGATTAAGGAGTAGTCCCATCAGTGTAGGGTAATGCAAAGCTGAACCTTTGCCTTAAACAAATAAATGGCTTCAGGTGCAGTGTAAAATTAAACCGGTTACTCACATGCAGCAGAACAGTTATGAGAATCTGGCGTGGTATTTAAACACTTATCAAAGTCCTGGAAGGATCTCCAATGACTACAGTCTCTAAAAGACAACTTAGCTATTAGCAACAGCAGGAACTTGGAACAACATTAAAGAAACTGGACAAGCAGCACACAGCCAAATCATCTCTAGACTCTCCTCCCTGGATCCCTGAGCTGGACCTGAACTCCCTGTGGTCCTCTGAGCTGGAGCTGGACCTGGTCTATCTCTGTTCCTCTGGCAGCTTGTACAAGACCCCTGGTAGTGACAGACTTCCCTCTGGGATTGGCAGTGTCATCTGTTAGTCTGCCAGCTAGCTCTTGCAATCTAGCAGATCTTCTTGATAGGTTAACAGCTCTTTGGACTAGACTGGCAGCCTTCTCTGTAAGCTTCTGTTACAATTACAGCTTGCTCTGTAAGACTTGCAGCTCTGTCTGAGGATGGGTGGCCCATCTCATCTCCTACAGTTTCTAAGCGCAAAGTACTCCCTCAGATTTTCTGTCTGGCTTTAAAGCACTTGGGAACACAGTACTCACTTTCACTGTGTGATTCTCTTCCTTTGGCAGACTGTATGGGTGCACTTGGTTTCTGCTGTCCTGTGGCTCCACTGTGTATGACCCCAGTTCTTGTAAATGGACGTGCCTATATATCCTTTGCTGTATTTCTCCTTCTCTGGTTCTGAGCCAGAGTCTCCTCCCTTTGTGCAGGCTCTGATGTCATTTAATGTGTTTCTAATAGAGATGCTAAGGCTCGGTTCCCCGATAACCGAACACACCTGAACTTAGCATGGCCGAGCCGACTCACTACTGTCGCGCGCGCCCTCGGATTTGAAAACGAGACAAAACGTCATCGTTACGTCGTCGGATCTCGCGAGTTTTGAAATCCATTTTAAGATCCAACATAACGGTGGGTGGGAGGGAGGGCGGACCCCCATTTTTCTTTTCTGCCACTGCTGTGTGCCAATGTGTCCTAGATGTGCTAGGAACTGCCGTGTGTTTGTGTCATTGCTCTGTCGCTTACCATCCAGCCAGGTCGCTGCAGTCTTTGTTTGAAACTTGTATGAAAATAATATGGTGACCTGTGACGTGGTCAAAATTGACTGCAAATGACTTGAAATTAGTGTTATTGAGGTTAATAATAATGTAGGAACAAAAAAAAGAGCAAAATTATGTGATCTTAGCATATTTTAGGATTTTTTCTAAAAACTCCAAAACCAAAACACACGAGGGCGGTTTTGCCAAAACCAAAACCAAAACCAAAACTCGAAGCTAATCCAGATCCAAAACCAAAACCAGTTCATGGGGGTCAGTGAGCATCTCTATTTTTTAGCCACCTTGGGCATGCTGGGAACTGTAGTTTTCAGCACCTCTAATGCTGTTGGCTCTATCTCCCCTGTTACTCATGTGTGTATATATATATATATATATATATATATATATATATAGCGTTCAGAAAAAAGCAGGGCGGCCTTAACTGTATATGTGTATATAAAATTCCAATACGATCCAGATGGGGCTTAGCACTATGCATCCTCTTTAACAGCTGCCAGATGGAAATGAAAAGATTTCTAGCGAAAAATGTGAAGGTCTACACGGAAATGAAAAGCAGAATGGAGGAGATAAAGATGAATAACACTGGCTGGAGGTCACATAGTCATTTGTATCACACACACTACATCATAACAATCCTTCTGTGCCAAAAATGTCTGATATCTATGTCATGCAATTAGATTACTCTTTATACAACATTACCGAGGGTCATGGGAGAGTTTTGTCTCTCTTCAAGAGTCAAACATTGTAAGTGCTGAAGCATGAGAAACTAAGGGTAGCATCTATATTAATGGAAAAGAGGTCATAAAAATACATTTAAGCACATATAGTAGAGCATTACTAAAGAAGGAAAAGATTTCTGCACTATTTCATGATTCATCCGAAGATTAAAGTGGCAGCCATTTTGTGCCTCATGCAATAATGTCACTAATTTCTGGTGAAGGGATAGGCTGACTATGTTCACATGACTATTGGCTCTGCTCACAAAATGGCTGCTGCTACACTGTATGGTCGATGGTAAAATAAATTAAGATGTCTTCTTAAAAACAATTATCATTTCTCAAGCACAGACAGCAAATGGTTTACCGTTGAGAACATTTTTTTTGCGTCATGTCCTGTATTATTTATTTTTGTGTGTGAAGGAATGCAGACATTGTAAGTTTTATGTTTGAGAAATGAAACTGAGATGATTAGCAAGTCAGAGATCAGCCTTTCACAGCTGGGACAACATGGTATCAGGCACATAGACCTCCAGACGATAGTATTACAGGCAGATATTACCGGGATAAAGTAAAAACAGACTTAAATAATCTTGGCAGATGAAAGGGATTCACATTCCTGATTGAAAAAAGGAATAACAGAAAATCTCATATATAATATTTGGCTAAGCATTAACATAAGCAGGATCAGCCTAGAGCAGATACGAGTATGTAAAATATGTTGTGGGCTTCTGACAGAAAATAATACAGTATATATCTGGTCTTCTATATCAAATAAATGTAAGTAAAAAAATTAACAATTGCTGGGTTTAAATAGTTTGTCCCCCTAAAATCACAAAAACCTTTTGCTAGCTTGCATACCGTATCTTAGCTACAATCTGAGCAGGAGTGCCCCTAAACCATCTGTACTCACGCTATTGAGTATTCTAAAATGCCCCCTCAATCTGCATATACACGCAAAGCAGGATTTATTGTGCAACTTTCACCCCACTTCACATAGATTCCACCCCTTGCTCAGAAATCCCCCACCTTCAGATCTCCCCTCCATCACTGCCAATGAAGACCCCCCAAAATTCCATTAACCACTAACTGTGTGCCTGAAAATAAGTGTGAAGTCTTTCTTTCCTTGCACTATGCCAGTCTACATATGTGTGTGTGTACCCATGCAGAAACCTGAAATAAAAGACGGACACTCATATTTCTTGGCAAATTAAAGGCCGTGGTTTATTTAGATATTAAAAATTCCTGGTGATAGTATAGCAGTCAGCTGACAACTAATCTTCAACCAAAAAAACATGGGGGACAATCGCTCAACCAGTAAACCAAGAATCAAAGCTTTACTACTGGCCGGTGCTAATCTGGCATCAACGTGACTGCTCCCCTTCTAGACTTGACATTGCCGTGCCACACAAACCACACCAAGGGATCTCGACGCAAAAAGGGTCAAGAGTCATGTTACTTCTAAAGGGGAAGTGACGAGCGGCCAATCAGGGTAGCACCTTCGATTAGTCACCGATCGAACAGCTCTCCTACCTACTGTGCCTCTTCTGCAAAAAGGAAGAAAATGGATAAGCAACTTAAACTATAATCCTAAGTAGGGCGGATGGGCGGTATCAGCGACAATCAGGAACCAGAAAGACCCAGCATCCCCTGGTTACAGTATTTATAGGGATATAGAAACACCTCCCAGTGGAATCCCATTGGCTGGTTCTCCATTGTAGACACAAAACTTTAACCCTTAATCATCATCAGCTATTTATATAACGCCACTAATTCCGCAGCGCTGTACATAAGTCCCTGCACCATTGGAGCTTACAGTCTAAATTCCCTAACATACACACACAGACACAGACAGAGAGATAGAGAGAGAGACTAAGGGCAATTTTGATAGCAACCAATTAACCTACTAGTATGTTTTTGGAGTGTGGGAGGAAACCGGAGCACCCGGAGGAAACCCACGCAAACACGGGGAGAACGTACAGACTCTACACAGATAAGGCCATGGTCGGGAATTGAACTCATGACCCCAGTACTGTGAGGCAGAAGTGCTAACCACTAGGCCACCATTCATACATTCTTATCCTTTGTTTACAGCGGTCTCTCACGTTGGAGAACATACAAACTCCACACAATGTAAGTGCTTCTCAGAGACCCAACACAAAATTTTAAAAGCCCTCGGCTTACTGCCTATATTGTAGTGCCTTCCCTTCTGTGTCACCTCTATGACTGTGTGAATGATCCAGGCCCTTACAGACATATAAGACACTCTATTATCGTCTCTATCATCAAGAAGCAATATCTCTGCTAATAGCGGTTAAAGGTTGCTTGAAGGTTGAGTGGAAGAGAAGTCACAGCACTAACTGACCACTGGAGCTCACGATTATATGATAGGAAATGCACTATTGCATTTTTTGAAAACACTGCAGTAGGATATTGGGGTAACTCTACATTGTCCGTCCATTCTTCGTATACAGTATTGGAATGTCTCAAACTGTCTTTACTATCCTATCATTAACCATTGAAACTGTATAACACTGAACGACTTCATAGACAAAGTTTTATGCAGAACATCAGCAGAACGGACCTAGGAACATATTTATTAATGCGCTAATTTGGTGTGTTTTTTCTAAGTTAAGGGACCCTCAATAAGGTTGTCATCCACTTATACGAATTATCATAAACCAAAAATGTTCCTATTGCTACCAGTACATCGGATTTTCAGGATCAAATCTTCAAGTGCACTTTTTGCCTTCTCAGACTAGAAGAATCCTATGGAGAAAATCCCCCATTGTCCTTCTGATGTTGGGGGGAAAATGAAATAAGCAAAACCAGCTCACTTGGACTATTGTAGTGGGAGAGCAAATATAGAAGAATACTGGTCCTGCTACAATAGCAAGATAATTGTTTCTATCTATAACCACTGATATGGACCATATTCAGCCAATTTACCATGGTCAGTTCTACTAGTGGAAGCCAAGCCAATACTTGTCAGCACTGTTCTAGACTGTATGGTTCCTGATCTTGCTTCCACATCTACTAGTGGCTAGTTTGCATGATTAGGAGTACCCAATGAGGCAAATGTATTAGCTTCATATTAACAAACCAGTCTAGTCGGGGTCATGGTATTATTGGCAAAAAATAGTCTTACTCCTGTACTAGCACCGGTCAACTGTCCACCAGGGGGTAAATGTAGCTTGAAATTTAATCGCGGAAGAGGCTGAACACGCGGGTGTTGAAGAACCCGCATATTGATACATTTACCCCCAGATGTGACGCCATCATCGTTCAGGATAATCTGGAACACCTAAAACTTTTTATTGTACACTAGTGTTTTATTTAACATGGTGGGTAGGTCCTTGTATAAATTAGGCCTTAAAAAACAATAATAACCCAAAACCTTAGATGTCTCCGATATTATGCCCTCACATTTTGAAGTTTTAAGTGATTTCTTTTTTTTTTTTTAGCTTAAGATGACTTCTCATATTTTTCAGTTCGAAAGCAAAAAATTTACTTTCTCTTAAATTTCCTTTAAGACACATAAAACGTGCAATAATTCCAAAGACTCTCCATTCCCAGTTAAGAACATGCTTTTAAAAACAATGTGGCAGAAATGAAGATTGTTCCATCATAATATTTCACAGTTCTTTCTGACAAAAGCCAAACAAGACTCATGAATACACATTTTCCATAACCAGATACATAATGCATTATTCAATGCCGCTACTGCTGAGAATTGTTTGTACTGACTAAAGTGCCAATGAAACTGTAAATTACACAAACAAAGAAAATCCTACGAGTAATAGCTTTCTGTGAGATTTGAGAAAAGTTGAGAAATGTCTGCGTAGGTAGAGAATACATGTTATAATTAACATGGTTAACAAAGACATTTGTCTCTGACAGGAGTCAGTTCTAAGGTTGACTTAGTCCAATAAGTCGATGGTATAGACCAACAAGTCCATTTGTTATTGGTTCGCTATACTTTCTGGGGCTACTCAGTTAGGGAGAGGGGGAGTAGGTATTACAGTGTTGTTAAAACATTGGAGACCATATTCAGTGCATTAAAAAACAAACACATGAATGGGAAATCCATAAAAAAAATCAAGATGTGTCTTTAAGAACCAACAAAAATCATCATCAACATATATAGCACCACTATTTCCGTAGCGCTGTACAGAGAACTCACTCACATTAGTCCCTGCCCCATTGAGGCTTACAGTCTAAAATCCCTAACACACACACACACACACAGAATAGGGTCACTTTGTTGGCAGCCAATTAACCTTCCAATATGTTTTTGGAGTGTGGGAGGAAACCGGAGCACCCGGAGGAGACCTACGCAAACACGGTGAGTACATACAAACTCCGCACAGATAAGGCCATGGTCAGGAATCGAACTCGTGACCCCAGTGCTGTAAGGCAGAAGTGCTAACCACTGATCCACTGTGCTATATTTTGTTATACAAAACTCATAAAAGACAAGAAAAAAGATGCATTCACAAATACAGTATCTATTATAACAAACAGTAAACAAATCTTCTGTAAGAGCAAGGCTGGGTATACACTACAGGGTTTTTAGCAGATTATCGGGCCAATCACACGATAAACGACAGTTAGGTCCGATTTCGCATTAGTGTGTACGTGTTTCAAAGCACATCGTATCATTTGATTGGGTTTTATAAGCGGACTAAGAATCTCTATAAACGAGGGAACGATGTCGTGCAAATTCTGCAGTGTGTATGCTCTCACAACCAGCAGTGCAGGCAGATCTCTATGGAGTTTACAGAGTCACAATATTTTCAGCCTATGGTTATGACAGATGAAGAGCACAGATCTGAAGGTAAATCATGTAAAATGTCTATAGTGTGTACACATGAATCGGCTGCTGAACAGGACTTTCCGTCATTGGTAAAATCGTTAGCGATATCGCATCGGGAGAAGTTTTCTGTACTGTGTACCCAGCCTAAGAGTAGTAAACAAAGTTCACTTTTGATATGCAAATATCAATGTCTTTTTAAGTACTTTAGAAATAATGAAATACTCTAAATGAACATTGATACTATTTTAACTGCGGTTGAAGCATGAGTTCCCTTCACTGGCTCCACTTCCCCTACAGAATAGTGTTCAAGCTCCTCACACTTACTTTCAAGGCCCTCTCCAACTCCACTGCTCCCTACATCTCCAATCTCACTTCCATCCATGCTCCATCCCGCCCTCTGCGTTCGGCTAATGACGGTCGCCTCTCTTCCCCCCTGGTTACCTCCTCCCATGCTCGCATCCAAGACTTCTCCCGCGCTGCCCCCTTCCACTGGAACCAGCTCCCCCACTCCATCAGAACATCCCCGAACTTGTCCAGCTTCAAACGGGCCTTAAAAACCCACCTCTTCCTTAAAGCCTTCCAGTCCCCCACCTAACCGACCTCCTTCCAACCTCCCACCTACCGCCCTTCCTATCCTGCCCTCCTCCAACCTCCCTCCTCGTCATTCTCCTCTCCCCCCCTCTCCGTCTCTGCCTCCGTTCTCCCCCTTTCCTCCTCCTACCCTTGTGTCTCTGTCCGTCCTACCCTCCCCTTAGATTGTACGCTCCTTCGAGCAGGGCCTCCTCTCCTCCTGTTCTCCACCACCTTAACTCTGCTCTCCAGCTCTTTGTCTCCTCCGTGAGGTCCTCCTGCCCTTCTACCCCTCTAGCTACCCCGCTGGGGGCTCTCACTTCTCTTCTAGCTGTACATTGAGCTTCCAAGTTATTGTGCTTTTGTTAATTGTTCCGTGCTGTCTCACCCTGTATCGTGTTTCTGTCTGTCCCTGTACGGTGCTACGGATACCTAGTGGTGCCTTATAAATAAAAATTAATAATAAAATTAATAATAATAATTTAAAACCTTCTTCTACCTCCTTCTGTTTCCTTTACTGAATAACGACCTAGGATTATGTTAGTAAAACAATAGACTATCATGGTAATTTGGTGTTATCACATGGGGATCATATAGCCTTGTAGTCACAACAGTTGGTATGATCCAAGCTTCCTGCATCAGTATTACTGAAACATTATCCTCATAAATGAAGTAACTGCAGAACTTCTTATGATGCAGTCACAGGAAACAGCAAAAAATTAATTACATTGATAAAACCGCCAGTCCAGTCGGGAAAACGAGTGAAGGAATCTGATTTGTATTGAATTTATCCATGAACCTCTTTATTGTGGAAGCTACCCGAGACCGCTATTTGTGGACACCTCTTATTTGGAAGAACTGATTGTGGATAGAATTCACCAACCAGATCAAGGATTTCTCACTAGTGGTGAGAATAGTAACACTGGTGGGTATATTTACTAAACTGCGGGTTTGAAAAAGTGGAGATATTGCCTATAGCAACCAATCAGATTCTAGCTGTCATTTTGTAGAAAGTACTAAATAAATGATAACTACAATCTGATTGGTTGCTATAGGCAACATCTCTGCTTTTTAAATGCCACAGTTTAGTAGATGTACCCCTGGGACTTACAATTTCTTTCAGTAGGGACTGCTACTATTTCCTTAGTCTTCACCAAAGTTATATTTAGATCTAATGGTATCTGCTAAAGACAGTTTCTGTTTGGAACTTTCTTTCGTGAAATCTTATAATCCTGTTAATAGTCAAAATTGGGATTTTTATCTTAGACTCCTGACTTTTGCTGTCAATTTTGTAATATTTAAAGTCAGGATTATGTTTATTTTCCAAGGTGCCCCCCCAGGACTCCCCTGCTCTCTCTCTATATATATACACACTCACTGTCATTGCTACTTGGTGTACACTGCACTCATTGTAACAGCAATTGATGTCTTTATTAGCACTGTGTTACCTTTTTAAATCCACTTTTTTTCTATTTATTACAGTCCTAAGGGTCAAAACAGACATTCAATGCATTATTACATCTGATCGTCCAGTTTTTAAAGCACACTGATTGCTGCAAAACTCCATTAGCTATTATCTATATAGGTGTCGAAATACATAGGCCATCCATTGTGATGTCCACCAGCCTTATTATTAAAACACACTGGCTGTAGCAAAACAAAAACGCTTTTTGCTGTACTAATCACCCTCTTATTAAAGCCATTTTTCCTTGTGATGCCACAATATTCAGTTTACTTGTATTCCCCATCACTTACTGTGGAACTCTTAGTCACCCGCTTACTGCTCCACACAATTGGCAAATGATTCATCAGAAATCCTGAAATGAAACCAGTACAATTTGAAAATGTTGAGTCTGAACTTTGGCAAATCAGTGTGAATAGAATTTATGTGGTTTTATAAACCTTTACCGGCTACTACTTTACCCGATTCTACATGTAGAGAAACTGTTTCACTCTTCTCAGATCTCATCAGTGCAGGATAAGAGTATTCTGCTCAGCCTGTTAATGGCATAGCCGGAAGTCCTTACTTCAGAAATGGAGTTGCTTATTGTCATACTTTTCCCTAAGGAATTGCTTAAATATCTCCCTAACTTTGTCATTGTTTGAGTGAGGCTGCAATTGATCAATGACAAGCTTGATATCTTGTAAATAGCACGGTGGCTTAGTGGTTAGCACATCTGCCTCACAACACTGGGGTCATGAGTTTGATTCCTGACCATGGTCTTATCTGTGTGGAGTTTGTGTCACGAATCAGAGTAGTAATACAGCTGAGGAGTCATGGATAGGTGGAGAAAACAAACAATGTTTATTGCTGGTGAACAGTTGATGAGATAATATCTTGCAGAGTTTACCAGATATACAGCTGATGCAGGTAAATAGGAGGTGAGGTAATATTCCAGACAGCATGCACAGGGAAATACACGGATAGGTCCCAGGTACAAATAAGGAACAGGTCAGCAGATAGTTCCCAATGCAGCATACAATCACAGGAGCAGGGTAGGAGAAAGAATCACAAGGTGGAACCACAGGATATGACATCAGGATGACAACAATAACCAGCAATGACTGCTGGGAGGAACAGGTATATATAAGGGGAATGAGACACACCCAGGTGCATGAGATAATTAGTGAACATACAGGTTAACTCCTTAAGCACAAGAATAATGCACAATAGCAGCACCTCTGGGGAAAAGAGGTACTGCTGGAACACAAAATAGAAATACAAATAATAGAATGACAAAAAGGCAGGAGCTGCCATGCAAAGCAGCATGTAATGCATACGCTGTAGGCAGATCATGACAGTATCCCCTCCCTTAAGGGCGGATTCCAGACGCCCAATTACCAAAAATGTCTGAATTCATCGGAATCATAGTCCAGAATTGGGGGCCCGGCAGAAAAGTCCTCGTCCATGGGTGGATGGGCAAAGGAGACTATGCCAGCTGCCAGTTCAAGCTCTGTAGACCTTGCTCTCTTCTTTCGCTTTTTCTTTTTGCGAGAATTCCCTGGAACAGCAGTTTGAACCAATTGGGTGGAGCACAAAGAAATCTCTAGGGCAGGTGAGATGGGTGGACCTGCTGACAATACAGAGGCCCCGTAACAAGGCATAGCGGGAGGTGTTGGTGAAAACTTGTTGATCACTGCCTCAACAAATAGTTGTAAGTCAGAAAGAATGGGGTGATCAGACTCAACAAAAGGGTTTGCCCATTCCATAGCCTCTCCTCTAAAATGTGTTAACAAAAACAAAACTTGCCTCTTTGGGTCACTGGCAAGGCTAGGTACTGAGGGGAAATAAGAAGCACAAAACCTTAGTAGAGCACTAAATTGAGAAAGGTGCCCCTCAAAGGTAGATGACAGCTCACACTTGGCACCCTTGGCAACGGATGGTTCGGACTTGGCAGCAGGCTTGACAGGAGGCCCGGACTGGGTGGCAGGCTTGACAGCAGGCCCGGACTGGGCGGCAGACTTGGGAGCAGGCCCGGACTGGGCGGCAGACTTGGGAGCAGGCCCGGACTGGGCGGCAGACTTGGGAGCAGGCCCGGACTGGGCGGCAGACTTGGGAGCAGGCCCGGACTGGGCGGCAGACTTGGGAGCAGGCCCGGACTGGGCGGCAGACTTGGGAGCAGGCCCGGACTGGGCGGCAGACTTGGGAGCAGGCCCGGACTGGGCGGCAGACTTGGGAGCAGGCCCGGACTGGGCGGCAGACTTGGGAGCAGGCCCGGACTGGGCGGCAGACTTGGGAGCAGGCCCGGACTGGGCAGAAGGCTTGCCAGGGACAGCGCTTTGAGAAGCCTGAGGACAGACAGCGCTTTGAGAAGCCTGAGGGCAGACAGCGCTTTGAGAAGCCTGAGGGCAGACAGCGCTTTGAGAAGCCTGAGGGCAGGCAGCGCTTTGAGAAGCCTGAGGGCAGACAGCGCTTTGAGAAGCCTGAGGGCAGACAGCACTTTGAGAAGCCTGAGGGCAGACAGCGCTTTGAGAAGCCTGAGGGCAGACAGCACTTTGAGAAGCCTGAGGGCAGACAGCACTTTGAGAAGCCTGAGGGCAGACAGCACTTTGAGAAGCCTGAGGGCAGACAGCACTAAGTGGTAACTCGGGCTGAACCGCATGGACTGGCAACTCGGGCTGGACCGCATGGACTGGCAACTCGGGCTGGACCGCATGGACTGGCAACTCGGGCTGGACCGCATGGACTGGCAACTCGGGCTGGACCGCATGGACTGGCAACTCGGGCTGGACCGCATGGACTGGCAACTCGGGCTGGACCGCATGGACTGGCAACTCGGGCTGGAGGGACAGAACCCCCTCTGGAGCAGACTGTAAGAGCAGCGCCCCCTCTGGAACAGTCGATAAGGGCAGCGCCCCCTCTGGAGCAGACTGTAAGAGCAGCGCCCCCTCTGGAACAGTCGGTAAGGGCAGCGCCCCCTCTGGAGCAGACTGGAAGGGCAGCGCCCCCTCTGGAGCAGACTGGAAGGGCAGCGCCCCCTCTGGAGCAGACTGGAAGGGCAGCGCCCCCTCTGGAGCAGACTGGAAGGGCAGCGCCCCCTCTGGAGCAGACTGGAAGGGCAGCGCCCCCTCTGGAGCAGACTGGAAGGGCAGCGCCCCCTCTGGAGCAGACTGGAAGGGCAGCGCCCCCTCTGGAGCAGACTGGAGCTCAGGAACAGAGACAGCGGCTGAAGACTCGGAACCGGACACAGTGGCAGGAGACTCGGAACCGGACACAGTGGCAGGAGACTCGGAACCGGACACAGTGGCAGGAGACTCGGAACCGGACACAGTGGCAGGAGACTCGGAACCGGACACAGTGGCAGGAGACTCGGAACCGGACACAGTGGCAGGAGACTCGGAACCGGACACAGTGGCAGGAGACTCGGAACCGGACACAGTGGCAGGAGACTCGGAACCGGACACAGTGGCAGGAGACTCGGAACCGGACACAGTGGCAGGAGACTCGGAACCGGACACAGTGGCAGGAGACTCGGAACCGGACACAGTGGCAGGAGACTCGGAACCGGACACAGTGGCAGGAGACTCGGAACCGGACACAGTGGCAGGAGACTCGGAACCGGACACAGTGGCAGGAGACTCGGAACCGGACACAGTGGCAGCAGGCTCCAAGCTGGAGGCAGATGATGTGACCTCGGCACAGGAGACAGAGGCTGGCACCTCGGCACAGGAGACAGAGGCTGGCACCTCGGCACAGGAGACAGAGGCTGGCACCTCGGCACAGGAGACAGAGGCTGGCACCTCGGCACAGGAGACAGAGGCTGGCACCTCGGCACAGGAGACAGAGGCTGGCACCTCGGCACAGGAGACAGAGGCTGGCACCTCGGCACAGGAGACAGAGGCTGGCACCTCGGCACAGGAGACAGAGGCTGGCACCTCGGCACAGGAGACAGAGGGAATGGGTGCCTCAGGACAGGCGGCTGGAGCTGGCAGATGGGGTCTCTTCGCAGAGAACAGGGATGCTGGAGCATAAACAGATTTGGAGTGCCGAGAGGAAACAACAGGAGATGGTTCAGTAAGCTGACGTGGTCTACGGACAGGACAGTCCTGCAAGAAATGTGCATTGCTGGCACAGTAGAGACACAGTTTGTTGGTTACTCTGCGCTGTCGCTCCACTTCGGTCAGATGGGGGCGTGGCCCACTTGTGAACCGGGCATTAGTTAAACTGCAGTTGTTAGTTAAATGCAAATTTGACATGGTATTATTGCAAGGTGTTGGCGGCACGGATTCAGCAGCAGACAGAGTTGGCTGGGTCAAATCAACAGCATTAGATTTCAGTGAAACCGTCTCTGATAGTCTCCTGAGTGGGTCCAAAAGCAAAGCGGAAAATCCGGCCAGCTGGGAGCGCAACAATATAATGTCCATTTGTAAGGTCTGTAGCAGGGGTAATTCCATGATTGGTAAAACAGACATGTTGCAAAAGACAAATGAAAACTTGACTGCAGCAAAAAAAAGTCCCAGAACAAAACAAAACTTTCACCTGACTCCAAAGCTGTTTTTTGGGCTGGTTATACTGTCACGAATCAGAGTAGTAATACAGCTGAGGAGTCATGGATAGGTGGAGAAAACAAACAATGTTTATTGCTGGTGAACAGTTGATGAGATAATATCTTGCAGAGTTTACCAGATATACAGCTGATGCAGGTAAATAGGAGGTGAGGTAATATTCCAGACAGCATGCACAGGGAAATACACGGATAGGTCCCAGGTACAAATAAGGAACAGGTCAGCAGATAGTTCCCAATGCAGCATACAATCACAGGAGCAGGGTAGGAGAAAGAATCACAAGGTGGAACCACAGGATATGACATCAGGATGACAACAATAACCAGCAATGACTGCTGGGAGGAACAGGTATATATAAGGGGAATGAGACACACCCAGGTGCATGAGATAATTAGTGAACATACAGGTTAACTCCTTAAGCACAAGAATAATGCACAATAGCAGCACCTCTGGGGAAAAGAGGTACTGCTGGAACACAAAATAGAAATACAAATAATAGAATGACAAAAAGGCAGGAGCTGCCATGCAAAGCAGCATGTAATGCATACGCTGTAGGCAGATCATGACAGTTTGTATGTTCTCCCCGTGATTGCGTGGGTTTTCTCAGGGTGCTCCGGTTTCCTGCCACACTCCAAAAACATACTGGTAGGTTAATTGGCTGCTACTATATTGACCTTAGTCTCTCCCTCTCTGTCTGTCTGTCTGAGTTAGGGAATTTAGACTGTAAGCTCCAATGGGGCAGGGACTGACGTGAGTGCGTTCTCTGTACAGCGCTGCGGAATTAGTGGCGCTATATAAATAAATAATGATGATGATGATACCTCACTAGAGTAGAGGCTCTTTTTGCACCTTTCGGCGTTGGCAATTGGTGAATTATTTTTCTGTCTTAATTGTGCAAATCATTAAAATTTCAACAAGACTTTGTTCCCAAACTAATGTGCTTGTTGTTCTATAGCAAAGAGTCTAATCGACTTGCCCTTGATTTTCAGCCCTCGGTTGAGGCAGATGCAGCCTCGGAGGAGCCGTTAAGAACCTAGATAAAAGGGATCCACTTTTTTCTCACTTGGCTAAGTTATACGTAGAGGTAGTCATCTGGATCTCGCGTTTATTTATTTATTTTTCTTCCCAATTGCTTTATAAAAGCCTTCCAGCGGAATATTGATCTATGAAGGCATTAAACATCCTGTGCAAAGATTTACTATTAATCTTTTGTGAGTAGATGGTGTTATCCCGGTATATAAACATAGGAGCAGAATGATTAATTTACAAGCAGACTGAGCCGCACTGGGCTGTTCATCACGGACATCATCTACAATCTGGAAAGAGCCGCTGCTGTCCCACTTGGTAACACCGAGGAAGGGGGAAACATATAAGATAAATGACCAGGGGGTCCCGCACATGCAGGTTTTCAGCCATGTCTCTTTAAGGTATTGGGACACAGGTGAGGTTAGGTAGGGTGCAGGGCAAACAGATGGCTCAATGATTTGGGTGCCAGACCGTCTCTATAAAAATAAACTTTATTTACACTCCTCTTCACTCCAGCACGATGCTTGAGTTGCAAATACCACTAAAATAAATATATACATCTCCTTTCTCACTCCAGCACAGTGAATAACCCTCCTCTGCTGGCTCAGTACCCCTTGTGCTATAACACAGGCTCGCTGTGCTCTCAGCCCCCCTGGGAGTCTCACACTCACTGCTCTGACACTCTCTCCCTCCGCTGCACTCTCAGCCCCCCTGGGAGTCTCACACTCACTGCTCTGACACTCTCTCCCTCCGCTGCACTCTCAGCCCCCCTGGGAGTCTCACACTCACTGCTCTGACACTCTCTCCCTCCGCTGCACTCTCAGCCCCCCTGAGAGTCTTACACTCACTGCTCTGACACTCTCTCCCTCCGCTACACTCTTAACTTTGCTGGGTAGACCTAACACTCTCACCAGTGTCCTCTTGCAGCCTCTTTACCACCCCCTGGGCTATAACACCCTCTCTGGTGCCCTCTCTGCCCCTCTGGGTCACATTAAATACTGCAGCCACCCTCTCCATAGGGTCTTACACCCTCTCCCCTCTCAAGACATGGGGACCCTATATGGCAAACCCTCAATGCTGCTGCTATTAATTGGCTCCACACTGCTTTGGCAGCAACCCCCCTTCTTTTTTGGGGTCTCCTATAATTTTACTCTCAGGGGCTCTTCTTTATTATTTTGGGGATTTCTCTCTGAATGTGGGGTCTCCTTCCCCTCTTTGTATGCAGCCACGCTCTGAGGTCATTTGTCCCTCATATCTGTCCCATGTCACTGATGTTCACTCAGTTATTATGTACTTTGGCCCCTCATGGCAGCAGACCACGGACCCACATTAAAATTCGGCAGGGGATCCCGGGGCCCCCTCCGTCCCGGGTCCCTGGCTGTTACGCCTCCACACACACTTCTCAGCTCATATGAGTCTGATGTTGCTAAGCAACTGCTCCTGGTGTGTGTCTCCCCTGGGTCCTAGTACTGGGGCCGCACATTCATATGATAGTAGTGTATTATTTTTCAAGTTTTTTTTTCTTCTTTAAAGCATATTTGTGAATTTTATATATAACAGTAGTGAACCTGTGAATTGCTGAATTACATCCACCATGCCCAGACACCTAGCAAAAGACATCTTCCGATTATCGTTATGGATCTAATCTGAATCTTATGAAGATTTTGCTGATAGCACAAGTATTATGTAACTGCAAAAAGTTGCAGGGGAGCATATAGATAGCAAAAAATAAAAAAGTAAAGTTGCATGATGGTGGAAATTCTATACTTGGTTTACTGTTTTATAATTAGTTTTATACTAGGGGCTAGATTTACTAAGCTGCGGGTTTGAAAAAGTGGGGATGTTGCCTATAGCAACCAATCAGATTCTAGCTTTCATTTTGTAGAAGGTACTAGATAAATGAAAGCTAGAATCTGATTGGTTGCTATAGGCAACATCCCCACTTTTTCAAACCCGCAGCTTAGTAAATCTAGCCCTAAGACTTTATCCAGACCTCTGAATTGAAAGTGGTGTTGACGTGACGGGCTGTGCCTACGAGAACAGTTTCAGTTTTAAATGTTTAATATTTAAATGACCATGGGCCTGATTCATTAAGAAACTTAAATTAAGAAGTTTCTTATTTCAGTCTCCTGGACAAAACCATGTTACAATGCAAGGGGTGCAAATTAGTATTCTGTTTTGCACATAAGTTAAATACTGTCTGTTTTTTCATGTAGCGCTAGCATTAATCTTAAGAAAAAAATCAAAAACCTTGATAATACTTTCGATGATATGTATATGCTGTTTGCAACTGTTGTGCCACAAACCGGTAGCACCCTTTCACTGTAATACTAATTTTTTTTTCACATTTCATATTGTACTATACAAATTTTATATTGTTATTTTTTTTACCTGCAATAAAACTGTTGCAATGTGTGGTTTATTCAGAGTATTTTATAATTATTATTTAGTAAAGGTTAATATGACTTTATAACTTTCATAGTTTTTACGCTTTATAAAGGTTAAATGAGAAATGATTGCCAACATACATGCAAAGGGTAATAACCCACGTGCTTCATACACGTGTAACGGTCTACAGCCAGACAGGTGCAATACACATTGATACAAAACACAAGTCTGTGATGTGCGGATTCCACACCACGTGGGATTAGGATTGTCATAAAAAAATTAACATACACACGCCCCCCAGGTCGAGGAAGTATCGGAGGATTGTCGTGGATCGGTCAGAAGTTTATACACACTACACAGCGGAAAACGAGATTGGAACGAAAATATTAAACGGTACGACCAAGCAAATAAGGCGACAATTGTCCATTTGGGCAGACTTTCGACCATCGTGTCACTGCACATACTGACCCGACTTTTGAACGAGCGGTCGTATGTCGGCTGATTCAGCCGATTATTGGACGAAACCCGTATAGTGTGTACCCAGCTTAACTCCCCCCTTCCTGGTCCTCTACCTGCACTCCCTACACTCTGTCTTTCCTACATATTTACTTTATGTATATTTACATACACAGACAACAGATTAGTTATACACACAGTGCAGTTCCACTTGTACCTCCTCTAGGACCTTGCAGTTTTTAGGCTATTCTTCTCTCTGGGCATTGATCAAGTGCTTGTCTTTGTCCTCAGCCCGGAGGAAGCTGAACAAATTCAGAGTAATCAGATACAGCTAGAAAAGGTATCTTCTCCACTTGCAGATTGACTTGTAAATAAGTTATGTGCTATACAGGATGCAAAAATATGCACAAACAGCTTACAGGAACACATATAAAATATACATTATACATCTAACTATATTAATTAGTAAGCACAATGGATTTCCATACCAAATGTGTGCAGAGCTATTTCCGTGCACACTGTGGCATGTGAGAAGCTTTTTAGCAGTGAGAGCAGGGAATGAGCAGATATATAGAGAGAACACGGGTGGATGGAGAAGTTACTATTAGAAATATCCGGTTATTTAAAAGGCTCTGATTTGAATCTAAGAAAAAATTGATAGGTTGCATCAGATTTGGGGTTGAGAATAACATCTTCTCACACATAAACATTTATTTTGTTACTAGGTGGCTGTTAATTACATGGTAAATATAAGTTGGTGAGGTGTGTAATAATTTCACCCCCTATTACTTTCTCATATGTTGTCGTTGGTATTTAGCACTGATTGTGCAAATTCTTTTATAGGGCATTGCCATTCAATTATATAGATCTTGTGCATATTTTAATAATGAGCCTATATTATGTGACCCATGATGTCACTTACACTGAGGGCAAGTTTAATTGATAATTGGGTGTGTTTACTTTTTTGGTATAATTGGTTGTGTTCTTCTTAGGAACCTTGGTCCATTATACTAGGGCCACTGGGGTGACAATGTTGCCTCTCCAGGGGTCACAGTCTTGTTAATAAAACAAGTCTCCATAGTGCAAGAGGGTGAAAAAGTCATAGTGCTTTCCAGGGTATGGCTGTTCTAAGGGAGGGAGGGAGGTACAATAATCCTGCTCCACATAGGCAGCCGCGCTGATCATCTTGGCACTGGTTTTCACTATAGCAGTGGTACCCCACTTGCACTGGTTTCCGATGAGGATTTGTGGATGGCACGCTGTTCTTTATATATGGGGTCTAGTGAAGTAAAAGCAGAATGCAAATACCGTTTAGCCGGATCTTCTTTTGCTATTCAGAAATGCCTTGATGTGCTTGTTTGGCACTTGAGCCAACAGTCTCTCTCTTCTGCCATCACTGGGGCTCCTGAGACACACGGGCCAGAAGAGAGGGTCTGCGGTCATCTTAAAACCACGTTGGCCACAGAGGGCAATAGTCATTTGGTCAATTTTGATCATTTGGCATGGGGGGTCATTTTGTACCATGCATGTTGTGATATCAGGGTAATTGTTCAGGATCACTGCAGATGTTGTGGTGTACATGGCCAGCATAAAATTGAGAAGATTTACTCAGATCAGTAATGACTTTCAAACATGCTATCCCTACTAAGAGGGATAATAGGTCATCAGGGGCGCCCTTAGGGGGGGAGGGGATTCAATTGCCCAGAAATCCTTAAATCACGACAGATCTGTGGTTTGGAAAGAGGAAACAGCTTCTCAGAACCTCCTCCTCCTATCAGCATTAAAAAAAACTATAACATCTAACTATAACACAGTCTACGACCCATTTTTGTGGGGATCTGTCTATGTTTTAATGAACTTTGGCTTCAACAAAATGGCCACCATGTTCGCTTTCAATTTTGGCTCTAGTGTATGGCTATATAGTGTTTCTGTGACATTAGAGAAAAGACAATGCAGTATCAGTAAGTTATTGTGATGTTCTGCAGCTGCTGCTGAGAGTGATGTGAAGCACTAGGTGAGTAACTGTAGCACTATTTTTTTTTAATTAATTGGATGTGACGGGGAGATTAGTATTAATCTTGTTGTATTACTTTACAAGATATTACATTATATTAAATTGGTAAGATGGTCAAGGTTCATTTATTTAAAGGAGGTCAATATTAATGTGGATTTTTAATGAACAGCATTCTTTATGCCTAATTATTTTTATTTTATTTTAAATACATTATTACATTTATATACGTAACACCCCTTACTCCAGCTAACGGGTGTATCTGTATTCTCTCTCTGTGTGTATCACTTACCTTTCTCTTGCATAGTACCTCCATTAAGTCTGGATATAAATGAACGTGGATGTAATGACCACCAAGGGCGTCTTGGAGACCCCCTGTAACTGTTGACATACGATAAGATAGTTCTTTTATAGAAAAATAATTATTTTTATAAATATATATTTTAACTGGTGGTACAATTAGTGAATACATAATAATTAAAATCACAAACACTTTAATGAGTTTGAGTATTTGACTCAATATAGATATATTATTCAGTTTAGATGTTATACTAACTATTTCTAATAGATTCAAAACTGTTCTTTATGGACTAATCCTAACTCACTATAAAATGTCTACACCTATATATAGATCATAACGCACTAAATTACTGTATACTAGTCTGAAAGTACTATTAAATTACACTCCTCACTTAGAATAAATATTAACTAATTAATATAATAACACACTTAAAACTCCACAATTCACATTACTAATTCACGCAATATCCCTCTCTTCCAGGTCAGGCTGCTGTTGGTGAACTTATAATACTGCTGGTAGCTACTTCTCACTCAGTTATATGTACATTTTATTTTCTCCAGATTTGTTCCTGAATTCCATATCACTAACGATGCAGATGACATATTGAATGGTCCTATACAACAGTCTCTGAAATAAGTATTTATAATGATGATATCTTGAATGTATCTATATCACAGTCTCTGAAATAAATATTTATACTGATGAAGGTGTTAAATCTATATCTTCCCTTTCCTTTCAGGATTACTTTATATAAGGATATTATAGTTTCTCAGGTTTACTCACAATAACCAGGCTTTGATTATACAAATACTCCCTTTCTCACTGTTTCTTTTCACCAGAGGGTTGTATTTTTTTTTCAAAATGATTATTTGGCTTCATAGATAATTTTTCTTACATATATTTTTATTATCATATGCTTTTTCTCATAAATTCTGATTCTGATCTCCACAAACACAGTCTTTTACATATACATATCTCAATAGATCAATCTCAATCTACTATATAAATGCCTAGTGGCGTGTATGGAAAAAAAACAAACCAAGCTGCAGCGCCACCTTCTGGGCAGAGTTATACACTGACCTATATATTTCTTGAAGAAGAAGTGACAGTTTGGAGTGGTTGGTGGTTGCTGGGGGTGACAGTGGGGAGTTTTTAACACCTTAAGTAGCTTGATGAAGGATGTGGCGATGAAGATGAAGGATGAGGTGATGGAGAAAAATGATGAGGTGGTGACATGTGGACAAAACCACGTTAATAAAGGGCGCTAGCATCGGAAGTAACGCTCTTCCCCTGAGGAGGCCTGGGCTATGGCCCAAATGCATGACAAGAACCTTTTTAACACCTTAAGTAGCTTGATTTGACTAGAATGCATGAGTATCATGCACGGGTTAACTTGTAATATATATTTAGCGTCTCACAGATCTGTCTCAATGAGTTTTCTGCTCCTCACATAGCTCTGTCTACCCTCTCCTCACCCTGGTGTCCAGTAAAACCAGTATTATTCCTCCTCTCTCCATTGCATCTGACGCATCCATGTCAGCTCCGGTGTGATTGCGCAATATCCTTCTGGCCGCTTGGGACTCTGGATATGTAGTCCCATCAAGCGCCAACTTCAATATTTATAATTTAATCTCAGCTCAGTGGCGTATGTTACACATGCATTGTACATTTCTAATTATATCTTTATTGCAACAAGTGTTTTTTTCTTTGTTGTTGTTTTTTTGTTGTCTACCCCTGGTCATTAATGTATTGCTTTTCTGGACTTTCCTAAAACAAGAACCAACAACTTCCATTCTATGGAAAATGGAATAAGGGCTGAATTGGAGCTCTGCTACAGAAGGTCACCCAAAAACAAACATATTTTTTTATCAACTAATATTGTCCCAAAGGGCTCAGTAATTAACAGGGGACAGAGAGAACACCAGGGGGTATAATTACTAAACTGCAGGTTTGAAAAAGTGGAGATGTTGCCTATAGCAACCAATCAGATTCTAGTTATCATTTATTTAGAACATTCTACAAAATGACAGCTAGAATTTGATTGGTTGCTATAGGCAACATCTCCACTTATTCAAACCAGCAGTTTAGTAAATATACCCCAGTAGTCTGAGTTCATGTGCAATAGCAGGATGGCTGATTGAGGCTCAGCCAGCATTTAAAAAGAAAAGGTTCACAAATGCAGACCACCCCACTAATACTCTCAGGCAGAAAATGCCCCAAATTTGCCCAATGTCCCGATGGAACAATAACAAGAGACTTCTGAATTTCTCTCCTCTTATTGAAGGGGTTTAAATAAAACTGTGTGTGTAGAAAATATTAATGACTGAAAAAACACCTTGTTATTACCTTTTTGTTTGTTTCCTAAAACTATAGGAGCAGGGTCCAACTTTTTTATACCGCATGGCATAAATTGTGAATGACTTTACAGTAAAAGATAAAATAATCCTTCATACAACTGCATCTTATTTACACCTATTAATTTATAACACAAGGCCCTGTATTTTAGATGCTTAGAAACAAGGGGTAGAAGTAAGAAGATTAATGGGATAGTCATTTACAAGAAGCAAATCAGGCACAATGCAAATGCAGATTTAGCACTTTTGTAATCAGGTTTCATTCTAGCCTTCCTGCTGTCTGAGTTGAACTGGTAAATACTTTCCCTATTTAAAAACCTGTTAACAAACAATAAATATTACAAAATTGCTTTATTACATTCATATTTGCATTTCGAGAGCTGCCACATAGGACTTCCCCGTAAGAGGCAGAAACTTGGATAGTATCCATACAAATGCAGGATACATTGCAATTTTGAAAAGCTATAATGTAATACAACACAGTCCTATCTGACTAGTTCTAAGTCAAGACCAGTATTTAATGCAGAGCTCTTCCTGGACCTCATTATAATGGCTATACACAGTAGAACACATTCTAGTGGCTAGTAGACAAATCAAACACCATTTCAGTGGCTAATAAACAAAGCAGGAACCTTTTGAGTGGCGAGTGTGTGAGAGCTACAATTGCCTTTGAAAAATATGTATCCCATTCACTGGTGACTAGTGGAGAATACAGTCATCATTTTCTGGTGGCAAGGGAACAATACAGACCTACTTGTGGAGAGTTTATAGCCCACTTTGATGATGATTAGTATAGAATGCGGAACTTATTCTCTGGTGGTTAATGGAAAATACAAATTGCATTCTGTGGTACTCAGTGGACATATAAGAGGGAACAGGATACAACATGTAATGAGTGAATGATATTGAGTATATTTTCGGGTAATGTTCCACACATCTCACAGAGTTACAGGTATGTAAACACACACAGGACATGCAGGACTTACCTACACCCTCTCAGGCGCAAACACAGGCTTTGTAGTATAGAGGGGGGTTTCCACACCATGCCACCAGTGGGCGTGGCCACCATGCATGGGGGCGTGGCTATAATATTATACAGTGCTCCAACTCTTCCTATCCCTATAGTGTACATCGGCAATGCTGCGTGAACTACTGTTAGGTGCACACAGCTCTCCCTTTACAAGCAGAGCCGTGTGAAGCGGGGGCAGGGTCCAGCCACCTCAATTATACAGTGCCCCAGGCTTGTAGGGGGTTTTCCAGGCACTAGGAACCCCCCTTGGTTTGCCTTTGCTTCTGTTCAATGACCAGCATATCAAAGTGATTCTGGAGATACTTAACATCGGAGATAGTAATGTTATCATGTTTAAGGTGAAGTGAAAAACTGTATGGGGCAGTCATTTTTGGGGAGCAGTCAAAAAGAAATAGATTCTGAAAATGCTAATTTTCTTTCTGCAAACATGACATTTGACTTGCCGGTCGATTTAATATCAGTTACAATGACAGCGTTTGTCTTTCAGGGCGGTGCACCTACGCGCTACCATCCACATTTCAAGCAAAGAGTCTAATCTCTTCAAATTGAAATAATTTATTCCTATGAGTAAAACGGAGAGAATGTCCCATGAATGCTTTCATCGCTCGAGCGGTTTTCATAACACTGACAGAACCGTTTTGGACAAGTGTCCAAAGATCTCAATAAAAACACTCTCCAATTGAAAACCATTATATTCAAACAGACCCTGTCACATACATTGTTTAAAATGCTCATTATAAGCTGCGAGATTTATAAGAGTTACACTTCTGCAGCTGCCATAAAAATAAAGAACACTTTTAGCAATTTTACTCATTCCAAACCATGCATATTGGGAGGTTTGTTATATACACAGATCATAGTTTATAAACCCTTTAAATATGCAGCAAACGTGATTTACTGTTTTGATACTCATTTCTTTCCTGGATCACTTGACATCCAAGGTTATGATATATAGTGATAGAAACCTCATGGACTGTATCATTATAAAGGTGCCCCTGCATTCTCGTTAGTCCATGAGAGATACTTTTTGCCTCTTGGAATCTTTGATGGAAAAAGTGTGCCATAGTTGATTTATCAGGAATGCAGGGGCAATGATTGGAGTTAAACGCATTTCACATTGAAGCAAGTTCCTCCATACCTACAAACTGTGCTGATTTAGTGCTCTGGCACCTACTATTCTGCGTGGGGGCCAGTTTGTCCAGTGGGTGGGAATGTTGGGGGAAGGGCTGTAAGTAATGGGCAGCCTAGTGCTTTACAGTGCTAGGCAGCCCTTTGGGGGAATGGCCACGCCCCATTTTTGTTTAGCCACACCCCCTGTCCCGCTGGTGGGGACCAATTTGCTGGGGGATATGTGCCTCATTTACAGAGGACACTGCAAGATACATTGGTTACCATTGTTTTCCAAATCCAGTTCCTAACAGTGCAGGTTTTCCATATTTTCCTGCTGGAGCACAGGTGCAGTCATTACTGACTGATACATTGTAACAGATCCACAGGTGGTATAATTATATCACTGTGAGTTGGAGAACCTGCACTGTTAATCTTGGTTTGCAGGATGCACTATGCAAAATTGTAAATGTCACACCAAGGTCGGACCTCCTACCACTTGCTGCTGTGGCCATTGTTTTACCCCAGTCTCATGGTCCAACATATGGAAGGGATGAAATAATTGTGGGTTAATGTAAAGGTGTTTGTTAGGCAGGCATTGATTACTTAGCAGGGATGATTATTTACTTATAGAATAAATCATACATGCCAACTCTCCTGGAATGTCCGGGAGACT
The DNA here is from genome assembly GCF_038048845.1 of Mixophyes fleayi. Taxonomy (NCBI): domain Eukaryota; kingdom Metazoa; phylum Chordata; class Amphibia; order Anura; family Limnodynastidae; genus Mixophyes; species Mixophyes fleayi. The sequence continues at coordinate 86,621,650 of NC_134411.1, read as the reverse complement.
CCCAGAATCCCGGGAGAACTGGCAATTCTCCCGCATCTGCCGGCATGGAGGGGTGTATGGGCAGAAGGGGGGGGGGGGGGGGCGGCCCGTCGCGAATCGCCTCATTTTGGCTCCACTCCTAGAGACGTAATGTCTGCTTTGGGTCTTTTTACCACTGTAAAAAGAACCCAAACAGGCATACATCACTGGGGGGTGGGACCAAAATTATTTTAATCCTGAAGCCCCACCCCCTTCCGCCCTCCCTTCACACCCCTCTTCAGTGATCTAGCGGAGGGAGGCTGTCAAAAGTAGGTAAGTATGGTATAAATGCTTATATGATAAATATGTTATATACCTGGTTAACCCTTTGTTACATGCCTGTTGCTCTACATTGCTTGAAGTGCAATTTTTTATTCATATTAATAAACTTTAACCTTAAGGCTTTTTCCTTTGTAGTGCTCTCCCTCCATTCATACCATTAAATATCGATGCTGGCACGGCAGTACAAGGGGATTCCTCCACCCCACCACCACCGCTCATGCCCAAGGAGCAGCTGGGTATATCAGTATTTGTAGGACCGTGTGGATTATTTATCAATAGAGCCCAACGACAGCGATAAGTCTGATCCTTTAATTGCCACTTGTTGCGAAAATCGAACAAAATTTTTTTGCAGCAGGAGCTGCTTAGGAATACTCACTGCCCCACTGATACCAGCTCAGAGCGGTAAGGATTAACTTTCCTTTTCACCGGACCAGTCTTTGTAACTGTGCACCTGCATGATCAGAGGCTCGCTAGATTTGGGCTTTCAATTCCACTAATGTGGAAAAAGAATAAAAGAAAAATTTTCAACCAATAAAGCATTTTTTTTCAAATTAAGGTGGCGATATCAGAATCGATATTGCGGTGGTACATATACCGATACAATGCTTGCTAATTAGGCTTCCAAGTGCGAAGGCTTTTGCCAGCTGATCTAACCGCTGATAGCGTTATCACACTATCAGCGGTTAGATCAGCTATCAATTATAAAGCTGTGTCAGCAGCTTTATAATTGACAACAAACATTCGATGTATAGGGTGAAAATTATATATCACGGTGAAAAATTACTTTGTTGGCAGTAAGGGTTTTCGCGCTTTTGAGAAACGTGCAGCTATCATGATCACCATTTATTTATATAGCGCCACTGATTCCGCAAGGCTGTACAGAGCGCTCATTCACATCAGCCCCTGCCCCATTGGAGCTTACAGTCTAAATTCCCTAAAAGACAGAGAGAGAGAGACTAGGGTGAATTTTGATAGCAGCCAATTAACCTACTAAAATGTTTTTTTTTGGAGTGTGGGAGGAAACCGGAGCACCAGGAAGAAATCCACGCAAAAACGGGAGAACATACAAACTCCACACAGATAAGGCCATGGTCGGGAATTGAACCCAAGACCCCAGCACTGTGAGGCAGAAGTGCTAACCGCTTCTACGTAGACAGCAAATAAAAATGAAATAATAGCCTGTGAATTGGAGAATAGAAGTGGGCAAAGCAGAGTGTATGTGCTGTTTGATAAAGCAATCCAATCTAGTGCAGCGGAGGGATGTAATTTCCAAAGAAGCTGAAGCATGTTAGACTCCTGGGAAATGTGAGCGAGTTACTTCAGAGAACAGCTAATAGATTCATTGAATAGTCTCTCACTTTTCTAAATAATGATATTACAAATATAACTTTGACATACATAGCTCAAATTCCTTTTATTTGAAGTAAAACTGCTGTTTAAAAAGAAGTCGATCTTTGTCCGAATGAGGAAAACTTTAAACCTCTTTCATCATAGGAAACAAACAGACATAATCAATATAGCCGAAAACACAGGGTTTTGTTTTTTTTCAACAAGTACATTCAACCCTTAACTAACCGTATTGCGCAAAACTCCACCCACCTTCCCATTAAGCCACACCCGTTTTCCATAGTTTTGGGGTGCATTGTGTTTTTTACAAAAGTATTTTGTCCATTTACTTGTATGACCTCCAATGACCTCAAAAATGCTAGTAACAAACACGTTTCAAAGAAAGCATTTCCCATGCATCTCCACTCGCATTATTCCAATTGTTTTTTAATGCAAACGAAAACAAACGGCAGTGGGTGTGATGCCATAATATTTTATGTGCAGAAGAACATTCTTTTTAGTAATACCCTGTTGCTTTATTTGCTTTTCCCATTGTTGCCACAACAAAACATGTTTAATTTGCATTATTCTGAATGTTCTATACTGAGAAGCTAATCAAAAATTTAAAGCCAAATAAATATTGCATTCGTACGTCACCGTTGTATAAATAAATAAATGGCACATTTTGATTGCACTGGTCTGAATATTTTGTTTTCCAAGTGAATGTAATATTAAAATAAATATAATGTACCAAGCAGGCTAGCATCAAAATATCTTTGTTGGGAAGGGTGGGGCATCTGAATAGCTGCCCTAGGCACAGAAATGCCCTGTTGCACCCTCTATAGCAGACTTGGTGAATTAATCAAGCCAATCAGGCTATTGGTCTCAGAACCGTATTTAGACCTCACGGGGCCCTAAGCAAGATACTGGTTTGGGGCCCCCTCCCTGAAAAAATCCATAGCACTATAGTTTTTTAGCATAACATATACCCCTATTTAGGGGTTGGCTGGCAGACTTTAGCCCAGGGGGGCAAGCATATAGCACTGGCCCATAAGTAGTGGCCCATTTTTAAAGGGTGGTCTCACCGCCGGCCCTGGGAGGGCCCTCTGGGGACCGCTGGGCCCTAGGCAATTGCCTAGGTTGCCTTGTGGTAAAACCAGCCCTGATTGGTCTTCACTGCCCCCCACTGTGATTGTTTTCGCACTGCAAGTTACAGGAAGAACATAGGATCCTGGAGTATTTGACAATCTGAGTTTGACCATCATCATCATCACCATTTATTTATATAGCGCCACTCACAGCGCTGTGAGGCAGAAGTGCTAACCACTTAGCCACCGTGCTGACCAGACGATGTGGATAGCACATAGCTCACTTTAACTTAGTGTGTAGCCTTGAGAAGTGTCTCCATTTAAACAAAGTTGCTCTGGCAGCCAATACAGAGTAAGCAATTCATTCCACACAATACTATACCATAGCTAAAAATATTATAATAGGAAGACTACCTAGCGCTAACAAATTCTAAAATAATTCCACCGGTAATTACATTGTAATTGACATCTAGATAAATCTAGCATATTAAGACAATTACTGTATGTGAAATATGTTCATTTTTTTTTTCCTTCCAGATGTGAATTTCAGTTTTTGACACCCGTCAAAATACTCTGAAAGTTTCCAGTGGGCTTAGGAGGCTCTATAGGGGGGGAAAGGTTGCTTAGGAATCCAAAGTAGAGTTGCCGAAGGGACATAAGGGGGCATAGGTGATATGTCTTCCATCAACAGAAAGAAGTGGCAAGAGAATAACTAAACATTTTATTTATTCCATCAAAAAGGCATTTGGTCTGCCAGTACAGATTTGTCTGTGTGCCAAGGTCTTCATGTGTCTAAATTGGAAAGCTTCCTTTATACACAGCGGACCAAGTGAGCAACCTTGTCTCTCTTCAAATATGTTCGGTTTTTATTTTGTTTTATTTATTTTTTTAGCAAATAAACCAGCTTATGAATAAAATATCTTACCCCACTGTGAACCGAAGGAATTTTTTCCCACATATGTGAAGTAATGCGACGTGAGGCCTAGCCACAGCACAAAGCACAGGCCTGCAGTTAAGCAGATCTGTCTGGCTGTTAAGTGGCGTCTCAAATTAGTGGCCGGCTTCCATTTTGTGTCAGGTTTCAGACGGTTAAACTGTGCCTGTTGTTTCTGCGACACGCAGTATAATGGGCTTGTTTCTCAGCTCGGATACCAAATTATTATTTACACAGTCGCATACATCATTTTCTCGCTGTTGTCAAGGGATTCCTTTCTCATCAGGGGTATTGGAGTCAAATGAGCAGAGAGCGGAGATTTGCTCCACCGCAGGATCCCAGCAGGTGAGTGAGTGTGTGAGAGGCTGGTTACACTTGGATACAAGAGGCCTAATTAAGCCTAGTGGTTTTAAGTAGGCCGTCAGATATCCAGCACGCTATGTATTGGTTACAGCTGGCGCGCAGGGGTTCTTGAAACTGTCCAAATTAAATATGATGTTGTTTGTAAAACATCTTGAAGCGAGCGGAGTGGCCTGCGGTGTGACTGAAAGAGAAAAAACCTTTTTAAAAATAAATAAATAAAAAAAAAATCACTGAATTCTTTATTCTCCCACAAGGAAAAAAACAAATAGAAATAGGATTAGCCTTTTGAAGGGTGACTATAAGGGCAAGACAGAGGTGGCATTTGGTTTGGCCTACAGCCAGGGCCGGATTAGGGGGATGGAGGCCCCTGGGCTAAGGGGGCCTCCATTCCCCCGTGAGGGGCCCCCCGTGATCCGAGCCACCCCCCTGTGATCCGAGCCGCCCCCCCCGGTGAGCCGAGCCGCCCCCAAAGCACTTACCTCCTTCTCCTGGCATTGCAGTCCTTCCCCAGAACGCTGTACGCTCTTTACTGAAGAGATCTCGTGAGAGTGAGACTCATGAGATCTCCTCAGTAAGGAGACTACAGTGCGCCGGAGAAGGACCGCAGTGAAAGTGCTCAGCAGCATTGATCGCGCCCCTGACCGATCAATAATGCTGTTGAGCACTTTCAGGGGCCCCCTGGATGCCCGAGGCCTCTGGGCTGTAGCCCAGTTAGCCCTAGGGTTAATCCGGCCCTGCCTACAGCTTTTGCAGGATTTACTGCAATAAAATTGTCTTGTGTTACAATATAATTGCCACATTTATAATAATTATTTTAGATGTTTTTGTGAGGTTTTGTTTTTTATATAAATTATATGCTTTTACGTATACAATACATACCTCCCAACATTTCAAAAAAGAAAATTGGAACACAAATTCCACCCAAACCATACCCATTGTGACGAAACAAGTTTGACAACACGTTTAACAGGCTGTCCCTCGTTTCTCGCAAATTGTGGAGTATCACAACATGTACTTTTTATAGCCCTGTTTATATTCCCCAGGTCACCAGAGTACAACTGCAGTGTCTAATTACATGTGGATAAGTGGACATTGTAGCTCATTATAAATATGTATATTGTTTAATGTATATTGTTGATATTGCAGTGAAGCTGTGATTCATTATTCTTAAAGTGAAGCCAGGTGGGTTATGGGTAAGGATCAAGTTCAAGGACACAGGTGAGGGGCTGACTGCTATCCTATATCTGGAGGTGGGGATGACCAATTAGTATCCATTGTCCTCCACAGGATTGGGCCAGATATTCTGCTAGGGGCACAGCAGGAGAGCTACTGTGGAAGGACAGCTCATCTCCACTGCCCCTCCAAAACCCTAATCTAGCACCCACCAATGTTTAAGAGGGAGAGAGCCAGGAGATTGCCCAGGAAGGAAAAAGCACTGTGGAAATTTGACCCTGGATATAAGGAAACACTCAAGGGGAGGAGGGGTTGTTCATTCAGTGGATTGATTCTTGGAAGGTGCAAGGTAACTGGTGTTGAGTTAACATTCTCTACCAGTGGACTACATATGCAGCTGAGAGAGACCCATGGATTTTGGATTCTGCAATTCAGGACAGCCAGGTGACTGTAACTCCTTAAGCTAGTGGGAAAAGGGTCAGACAATGTGGTAAACCTGCCTGGCATTTATTTACTTTTTGTATATGATATTCTAGTGATTGTTTTTATTACAACAAATGTATTGTTGTACTTTTTATATGCAAATCGAAACAGTGGTGCCAAAATAGGCACTACCAGGAGATATGATATTAATTCTAAAGTAATTTGAATGAGCAGTGCACAGTTTAGAACATTTCCAGTAGGCTGGTGACAGCGGCAGAGCACAACTCTCACCTATACACAGCAGAGGCAGCCATTTTGTGGCTAAAATTGATAAGAATGGAGCCTGACAGTTCATTCATTCAGTCAATAGACATACACTGGGAAGTTCTTTGTGGAATAACATTTGTATTAAACAGTGTAGTTATCTCAATATAACACATTGTGCATGTAAAACCAACATGAGAACGTACTAGAACCTTCTTTGTACTACAGAGTACATTGCTATCGCACAGAGCAACAACACAGTAGCACATTAAGGAACAGCGCCAACTGTAGGCCCTCCAGTGTAATCACTCAAGCAACATTGAGTCTGAGACTGTTGGAGTATCACAACAGTGATTTAATATTTCTTCTGAATATTTGTTCAGTTCATAAGTTGGGTGTCTCCCCTATGTGTCTTTAAAAAGTGCTCATTGTGTAACAAAGGGTAAAGGTGGGAGAAATGGAGATATGAAGACCAGCTCATGTGAAATATATATAACTTATAAATGATTGGGATGGGATGTGACAGAGAAAATAGCAAAATGGCTAAGATAAATATTGTGAAGAGGGCATAAAGTTCTTGCAGAATGCAGCCTTGTCAAAACTCCAACCTGAGGAGAGTTCAGTCCTGGAAGAGCCTATTACCGAGACTGAGATCATTCAGACTATAACTTCACTAGCTAATGGCAAATCGTTTGGACCCAGGCCCGGTGCTCCCATTAGGCAAGGTTAGGCAGTTGCCTAGGGCGCCGGGCTCTGGAGGGCGCCACAGAATTAAAATTATTTTAAAACTGTGCGGTGACCGCTGACCATACCTTCCACGGCTGCCGCACAGCTTCCGATAAATCCACGGGGAGGGGGGAAGGGGCTATGGATCACCACCGCCGCCCTCCAATCCAACAGCTGATGGGGTGCTCCGTCTCCTCCCCTCCACTCACTGACTGTCGGGCGTGACATCATCATCACGGCCCGACAGTGTCAGTGAGTGGAGGGGAGGAGACGGAGCAGAGAGGAGCAGCTTTACGGAGGCAAGTTAAGGTAAGGATTTTGAAAGTGTGCCTGGGGGGGATTTTGAAAGTGTGCCTAGGTCACCAAGGACCCCAGCACCGGCCCTGTTTGGACCTGAATATTATAAACTTTTAAAGACCCATTTCGCCCCAGTACTCACATCACTATTTCACCATATGCTCACCACTAGAAATACACCACATAACTTTAATAACGCCAAAATCATTGTTCTGCCCAAACCAAGCAAAGATCCCACACATGTATCCTCTTATAGACCCATCTCCCTTCTTAACCAGGATTTTAAAATACTTAACAAAATAATGACGACCTGTTTGCAACGTGCCCTGCCCTATATGATTTCACCATCCCAGTTGTGGATTGTTAAATATAGAAAGCCAGTGATGCTATTGCTGTCATCCAGGCCACACATTTATATAAAGCCCCGAACAACATTGTTATTAATTTGGATGCCTAAAAAGGCCTTTCACAAAATTGCGTATCCCCATATCATCCACTTGTTGAAATTTCAACATTTTCAGCCTGTCTTCCGTTTATACATTCCATATACACTACCCCCACCACACGTGACGGTCAATAGCATTAACTCTGATATCTTCCCTTTACATAGAGGCACCAGGGAAGGTTGTCCCCTGTCCCCACTCCTCATTAATCTGGCTTAAGATACTTTTATCTAGAGATGGTCACTGACCCCCGTGTTTTGGTTTTGGATTCGGTTTTTCAAAACTGCCATTGCGTGTTTTGGTTTTGGTTTTGGTTTTGTTTGGTTTTGTTTTGCTATTTTTTTGGAAAATCCATGTTTTTGGGCCTAAATTAACCCAATTTAGTGCTCCAACTGTTTTAGAGACAAGTAATCTAATTGTTGAGGTAATAAATCATCCAAAAAAACAGTTTAATTCTTCGTTGGTAGGCCTATTCTACACACAAAACAGATTGTCTTCCTCTCCATCTATGCATATTGGCAATGCAGCCATCGTCTTTGAATGTATATTACACCCTACACTTATAGTTAAATATGTAAAGAAATGGAAAAAGCCAGTTTGGTTTCTGTCTCTCAAGGCCCCCCTCCACTTGTATAAAATACCAAAAAATTCAGCCATTATAGACTGTACAATATTAATTGACATGGAGAAAGCCAGTTTGGTTTCTGTCTCTCTAGGCCCCCCTCCACTTGTATAAAATACAAAAAAATCCAGCCGTTATAGACTGTACAATATTAATTGACATGGAGAAAGCCAGTTTGGTTTCTGTCTCTCTAGGTCCCCCTCCACTTGTATAAAATACTAATAAATTCAGCCGTTATATACTGTACAATATAAATTGAAATGGACAAAGGCAGTTTGGTATCTGTCTGCATCAGATCCTCTCTCCACTAGGAGTAAAATAGAAAACTATTCAGCCGTTATATAATCTAGAATATAAATAGAAATTGAGAAAGGCAATTTGGTATCTGTCTGCATCATAATCATCAACATCATCATTAGCGCCCTCGTCGCCTACACAAATCTCCCCCTCATCCTCTTCTAGTTCCAAAGTGGCATCCTCAATTTGGGTATCACCGGCTACACTCGGGCTATTAAGGCACACATCAGCAGAATGCTCACGATTAGACATCCCACTGTTGGATGGACTCTCCACAGGGATTGTTGTCATTTGTGAATCAGAGCAAATATTCTCCTGTAATGCCTCACTGTTATCTTGCAGCTCGGCTTTGACGCGTAACAGTAGTTGTGCACCAATTGTAGGCTGGGTAACTTTTTGGGATCTGCCACTAATAGCCAAAGGTGAAGGCCTCATTCTCTCTTTGCCACTGCGTGTGTAGAATGGCATGCTTGCAATTTTTTTTTTTATCGTCACTTAACTTTTGCTTAGTTACACTTCTTTTTCGCTTCAATACAGTAAAATTTTTTTTGGTTTTTGTTTTTTGCACTAATTTGAAAACACTCTGTTGTTTGACATCGCCTTGGCCAGATGACGTACTGGGAACACTAACATCAGGACTGGTGACAGAACCTGGTTGCTCATTCAGATCATTTGTGGACTGCTTTGAATCCATTCTGAGCGCAAACCACTGGGGAGTGCTAAAAATTATTTAGTAGATACTGCTGACAGATATGACTTTTGACAGCCAGAAATATTAATGCACAATTAGGGAGGACACCCCAAAAGCACTGAGGAGTGCTAAAAATTATTTAGTAGATACTGCTGACAGATATGACTTTTGACAGCCAGAAATATTAATGCACAATTAGGGAGGACACCCCAAAAGCACTGAGGTGTGCTAAAAATTATTTAGTAGATACTGCTGACAGAAATGACTTTTGACAGCCAGAAATATTAATGCACAATTAGGGAGGACACCCCAAAAGCACTGAGGAGTGCTAAAAATTATTTAGTAGATACTGCTGACAGATATGACTTTTGACAGCCAGAAATATTAATGCACAATTAGGGAGGACACCCCAAAAGCACTGAGGAATGCTAAAAATTATTTAGTAAATACTGCTGACAGATATGACTTTTGACAGCCAGAAATATTAATGCACAATTAGGGAGGACACCCCAAAAGCACTGAGGAGTGCTAAAAATTATTTAGTATATACTGCTGACAGATATGACTTTTGACAGCCAGAAATATTAATGCACAATTAGGGAGGACACCCCAAAAGCACTGAGGAGTGCTAAAAATTATTTAGTAGATACTGCTGACAGATATGACTTTTGACAGCCAGAAATATTAATGCACAATTAGGGAGGACACCCCAAAAGCACTGAGGAGTGCTAAAAATTATTTAGTAGATACTGCTGACAGATATGACTTTTGACAGCCAGAAATATTTATGCACAATTATGGGGGACACCCCAAAAGCGCTGGGGAGTGCCAAATATGAAGAAAAAATAATAAACCTCTATCCTCCTCTCTGCACTAGCGATTTTGGTTAGAGCAATTGCAAGAACAATATTGTATTCTCTGTCCCTGCTCTAATTAGCCTATGACTACACCCTGCTCTCTCCCTCTGTCAAATGGCGATGGATTGCTGTGGAGGCGTGTATTTATAAAGTTGAAGTATCTCGAGAACCGAGCCCCGAGATCCGACGACGTCACAATGACGTTCGGCCTCGATTTGGATTTGGAATGGGCGGGAGAGTACCGAGCTGCTCAGCTCGGTACTCGGATACCCAAAGTTCGGGTGGGTTCGGTTCTCGGAGAACCGGACCCGCCCATCTCTACTTTTATCCCACATCTCCTCTCTCAAACCGATATCCATGGCATCAAGGTAGAAAACAGAGAAGTAAAAATCACAGCTTACGCTGATGACCTTCTTCTTTTTACTACTAATCCTCGCCAATCCATACCACTAATAATAGACACAATTAAAAGGTTCACTTAGTTTTCCAGCTCCTCCAGAAATGATGACAAATCTGAGGCTTTAGGGATACATAGTGGGTGATGCGAGGTTGGCAAAACTTCTTTCCGTTTTGCTGGGTCCAAAAATATCTTACCTATCTGGGGATCAACCTCCAATCGCATCTTACTGACCTGTACACCTATAATGTAAAACCGGTAATTCAATTGGCAAGACTTCAACCTAATTTTATTGGGAGTTGTAACTTAATCAAAATGTCCAGTTTTCCCCAAATCCTATTTATTCTGTAAATGACTCCTCTCCTGCTTACAAAATCAAACCTTTGCAGTCTTAACAAAAGCAACAATAAAAGGCTAGTATAAGCATGACCAAGTTGCAACAATCTTTTCAGAAAGGAGGGATTAACTTACCCAACCTTCAGTTCTATAACCTTGTTTGCCGGCTCTGCTCCGCAGTAGAATGGATCAGGGCAAAAGCACATTTACTGATATATTCATGATTCCCAATTTTGCATTCCTCTCTCCCAGAGTTGCATCCTTCATGCTCCCTTGCCTAACTTAAAAGAATTCAGGATTGATAGCGTCCACATTAATGCTACCATCCAGGCCTGGAAGATAGCTAGAAAGACCTATAAACTTCCTACACTCACTCCCTGTTCCTTCCATTCTCGGGCAACCTGGACTTTCAAGAGGGACAAGTGGCCCTGCCATTTACCAAATGGGCACAGCAAGGTCTTATATAGATGAAGGACCTTCTCGATCCTTCTAAATGCCCTCTCATGTATTCCCAGGTGTCATAAAAATTTGACTTTCTTTGTCAAGACTGATTTGCTTTCATGCAAGCCACTCATTACATCTGTGCCACTTTTCAAACTTTACACCAGGCAGATCTCATTAAACCCTTAGATTCCCTTATCTCGACTGGCCCCTATTCTATCTCTACTATTTACGCAGCCATCAAACCTGAAATCATCCCAGAAGTTGAGATCTTGGGAATTCAAAAATGGTCACCACATTTTCCTACCCTAACAAAATCAGATATCTTTCTCACTTTCCAACTCACACTTAACTATTATATTGTCTAGTAGCCACCAGGATATGACTTATAAGATCATACACCAGGCATTTTTGTCCCCCAGGTGCCGACACAGGAGTGGACTTTCCTCTAACAGCCTCTGTCCATGATGCACAACACCAGAGGCAGATTTGTTTCACTGTTTGTAGCGGTGTCGACATATATGTTCTGGGACAAGCAGATTGCCTTTGGAAATACTGTGCTTGGCATCTGCTGTGTCAAGACTCCCCAGTGGGCCATACTGGGTTATCTAACAGATCAGCTCGAAATCCAAAGTCTTGATAAAAACATTCTGATGCTGTTGCCAGCTGTAGGTCACAAAGCCATTCTCCAGCAATGGATTCACAATGCCCCACCGTCCCTTGGCATGACCACCTCTATCGTTTTGTTTCAAATGGACTGGTTGGAAACCACACGCAACAAGGAACGTCTGACACCAGCCCTTTTTCAATGCTAGGGCAAATTTATACTCATCCTTCTCTCACACAAAACTTGCAATTGAGTGCTTTCAGTAAGCCTCTGGGTAAACTCATTAACGTTTAGCAGACCGTGTCCCTATCGTTATCTAATACTTATCTCCCCCATGATGAATGCTCCTTTGACTTCTCCCCTCCGACTTTGTGGATAGATCGATGATTTCTCTATACTTTGGGTGAGCACCAGATACTAGAGTTTAGTTTTAGCTTATTTGTTAGTTTTAGTTTTATATTGTAGTTATAATTGTGGATCTAGCCTAGTTTTCTCAGCCACTCTGGCTTCTCGGCTAGACGGCATACATTTGTAAGTACAGTTTTCATATATACATGAAAATGTGGATGACTGTTCCTTTCCAGGGACTTTTACTGTTTATATATCTGTATAGTTTTTTATTGTGCTCGACTGATCCCTTTTAGTGTTTGGAAACTACTTCACTCCTCACTATACCTATTTGTGTGTTAGTATATGTCTAAGGTGAGTTTAAACTAATCTCCAACACTGATGTGGTGAATGCCTTTAATAACTGCACAGGATGTGGTTTTAATGGCAGGCAGCGTCAATATCCATCAGCATATTACTTTGTAAATACACTTCAACATTCCAAGCACATATTCCGCTGTGTTACAGTAGCGGTGCAGAGAAGCAAATCCATCCACTGATCATGTCAAACAGCTAATGATAATCTTAATTAATCCACACAGTTTTATGCATGACTTGTATTAAGCCAAAATTTGGAATGAGATAGAAAACTTTAAACACACTTCCAATAATGAAAAAATTGATGAAGATTTCTGCCTCAGTAGATACAAGGGGAGAGATTTGAGAGTGCGCTGGTTTGATTTCTGCTGTTGCTGTGAGTCTTATGCATTTGACAGCATAAGTATTCATTGTAAACATGCTCTGTGTAGACACAATCACGTCCACTGCACATCCTTGAATATATTTTTGCAGCCCAAGCAGACGTGTGGCTGGTAGCTATACCTTTGGTGATACGCTGAGCTAATGTCCAATCACAATAATCACACATGTTGTAACAGTATCATGCCCATTCCTTCCAAATCAACTGCCAACTGGTAGGAATAATCATATTATTTTAAACTGGATAAAACAATATGCACATAGAGAAATCATCATGTACAATGTAAACATATATAACGCTGTAGTCACAATTTGATCAAAATAACCTTTATGTAAATTAAAGTTTAACTGAACTGCTCCTTCCACTTAGCAGCGCCTCCATAACTGGAACAGTTTTTCCTGGGGCTCCTCCATTTCTGTGAAACGGGTCCCAGCTTATTCAGCTGGTTAATAGTGTTTACCACTGGCATGGGTTGGCCATATGGTGATGTGAGTCAGCGTATAGCATACTTCCCAACATTTTAGCACCTGCCATCGGGACATGGTGATGTCATGGTGGGGGGTGTGGTCATGTCACAGTAGGGGTGTGGCCACATCCTCAGAGGGCTGCCTAGCAATGTGAAGCACTAGGATGCACTTTAGAAACCTCCCTTCCCCTCCAATCACTGCAGCACCCACCAGGGCAACAGGTGCGCGACTATGCAGAGTATCAGTGAATGAAAGATACCTCCCATTGTTCCCACCCGCCAGACAATAATGTCCACGGGTAGGACAGTGAGACAGAGCCCAAAGATCGGGACAGTTGGAAGGCATGCAATAGGAAGTGTTTGCCAGTGCTGTAATACAATAATGCTAGAACTATGCCTCCAGGCATCACCAGTCCTCATAGTGAAATCTGGGTAGAGTCTTGGCAATGCCACTCTAGTCTAGGCAGAGTACTTTTGAGAGCAGCGGGTGGCTCTTGTAAGGGTGTGAGGGCCTTGAAGAAGAGCACATCCTGGCATTGCCAGGCCCTTCATCACCTCCGGGGCTGCTGAATCCCCTGTACTTACCCTACTTGTAGCTCCTCCCATCTGGTTCCTTAGGATAAACTACTTAAGTGTGCAGTTCCTGGGCTCCTCTAAGTGGAAGGAGCACCTTGGTTAAACTATAAACGTGTACTCACAGTTACATATTAACCTTTAACTATAACAGTTCTTTTAAATCACCTCCGAAATTTACAAACTAAAATATTGGCGGCGGCATTGTCTCTAATCTATGTAACACCCCCTTGTGTATTAAGCGTTGTGAGGGTATATATATATATTGAACCACGCAGATGCTTCTCACCTTGGTACTTGGTTTTCAGTGCCTCCACCCGAATCTCTGCTTTCTCTTCTGGGGGGTGTTCAAAAGATACACCAGGGGGAGATTCGGGAAACCCCCTGCCCAGTATTAACACTCTGTGACAAAATGTGTGCTGCAAAAGCCAGCCAGGCACATTTATTTAAATGGAAATCCTAAATGCAGCTTTGTAATTTTATAGAAAAATATACTTTGGTATAATTTGAAATAATAGTGCAAACAATACAATACAGTAATAAAACAAGTGTGGATGAAAGTGGCGCACCACTTCTTACTATGCACACCAAGTTAACACAAAAACTCGCAATAAATCAATAACAGCATACAATATAATATAATATATAACAATATAACCATTAACTGTCACAGCTTTATACACATGAAAAAATATATCAGATATCTTACTTGCTCCTGATACTGTGAATATCTTGCAGGGTGAATTTATATATTTTCCCTTATAGCCCTACAATGTACTGCCAAACACACACAGCAGTATTCAAACACACCACACAAATAGAGCAGTGCACTGCAAGTTGGGGCCCTTCTGTATGTATGCAGCATGGCATGGAAACATCAAGTGTCCACTTTGCAGATTTTGGAGATCTTTAAATCACTTGCAGTGAGGTACAGCAGTCACAGTATGCAGACCCTCCTCTAGCAACAACTGTAAAATCCTTTCTAATTTGTATCCTGGGACTTGTAGTTCCACAAGTGCTGATTAGACACACACTTGGTGCATATTTACCTGCCCACCCATCTATCCCTAACTCTTCAGCCCTTGTGGCCAGATATAGTCCAAACCCCACTTGAACAACAACAGATAGATAAAAATAACCAGTAACTTATCTGCACCAGTGTGTCACAGGTCTGAACTTGATTATCTCCAAAATGGCTGACTTGTAAAATGTCCTTCTTCAGAGATGCATGCAAACCTCCTCCTACAGCTTCAAACTGTGGCTTCCAGCAGGTTCTGTTCAGAACTGCACCGAGCTTTGATATCTCTGCAGACTGCTCTCTCTGCTCAGATCACTCATCCAGTGCCCTTCTGCCTAGGGTCACCTATCTGAACTGGTCACACAGCTCAGTCTCTCCCAGGATGCTCCTCTCTCCCTCTCTCTCTCCGCCCTCTGGTTTCTCAGTCTTCTTAGGCTCCGCCCCCTCTTCATAACAGCTTTCTGGGAGATGTAGTTCCTTCTCCTTGACTGGTAAATAGCTATATGCATCTCTTTTCTTACTGATGCAATTGTGATTATTAGCCCCTGGGTGCTCAAGTCCAACTGCAGCATCCCCAGGGGTTACACACTCCCCCTGTGGGGCAAGTCCACAATGAACAAATGATGAGGCTTGTCCCACATCCTGCAAATTTAAAGGGGTTAAGACATCCTGTCTAAATACACTTTCACATCCATACACAACAGGCCCTGGCATAACAGATATGGGAGTCAGATATGGCCACTGATAGACCCAGCTAGGATGAATCACCTTAGGAATCTCAGTCATATGACCTAGACTATCATAAGTCAACATCATTGGGGCTCTAGGGGTCCTTTTAGGCCGACCCTGGACTGGTGGGTTCCCTTCCTCTCCCCCCAACACCCTGTTGGGGCGTACAGTGCATCCTCCATCTGGATCAACGACGTCCCCATCCATGTCAACTTCCTGGTTAGAGCCTTCCTCTACTGAACACTGAGAATCCAACCGTCCAGCTACTCTTGGGTTGACACTTTCATCTGAAATGGCAAGCATAGTTCTCCTTTCTTCTACTTGTGGAGGTCTTACAGCGGCCCCCTCGGTAGACCTAGTGAGCCTTCTGATATCTTGTCTCCAATCTATTTCTCCCAATTTACCTGGAGCATCATACCCCCAATCATCTCCATCATCCTCTTCTGTGGTCGGTTCTCTGATTCGCCGTGATCTTCTGGGTGTGGACACTTTTGGCTCATCTGTTTCAGGCTCCTCCCAAAACCGGACACCATCTCTGATGGGAAGCAAATGTTGTCGATGGTATGTCTTTATAGGGCCTGTTAGCCCCTCGGGCCTAATTCGATAGGCTGGAATGTCTGGCAATTTTGCAACCACAACATGAGGATCCTTTCGCCAACGATTGGCTAACTTGTGTTTCCCCGGGAGGCCCAAGTGTCTAAGTAAAACCCTGTCACCTGGCTCCAGAATATGCTCCTTGACCTGTAGATCATAACGACCCTTGTTTCGTTGTCCAGCTTTTGATGCAGCTGCTTCCGCTAGTCTGTAGGCCTCCTTTAGTTCTTGTTTCAGCTGCTCCACATATTTCAAATGGGGCTTTTCTTGGGGATCAGCAGTGTCCATTCCAAAACAGATATCGATTGGTAATCTAGCCTCCCTTCCAAACATTAAGAGATATGGGGAGTACCCCGTGGACTCGTTTTTCGTGCAATTGTAGGCGTGGACCAAATGGCTGATGTGCCTACTCCAATGTGCCTTTTTTTTAGTGTCCAAAGTGCCCATCATGCTGAGAAGGGTCCGATTAAATCTCTCCGGCTGCGGATCTCCTTGGGGATGGAAAGGAGTAGTCCTGGACTTCTTTATCCCGCAGACCTCGCACAGTTCTTTTATTAGCTTGCTCTCAAAATCCCGACCCTGATCTGAATGAATGCGGGCAGGCAGTCCATAGTGGACAAAGAACTTTTCCCATAGGATTTTTGCCACGGTCACAGCTCTCTGGTCTTTTGTCTGGTAGGCTTGAGCATAACGGGTGTAATGATCTGTCACCACTAGAATGTTACACTTGTTGCTTTCATCCGGTTCCACTGATAGAAAGTCAATACAGACTAACTCTAAAGGCCCATTGCTGGATATATTCTTTAAGGGGGCAGCCTTTTCTGGGAGGGATTTTCGAAGTATGCATGTCCCACAAGATTTACAATAACTCTCAATGTCTATCTCCATTTTCGGCCAGTAGAATCTATCTGAAATTAAACTCATGGTCTTCTCTATTCCCAGGTGGCCGTGTTTATCATGCAACGCACGGAGAACCATGGGACGGTGCTTCTTTGGCAATACTAGCTGTTTCCTCTCTCTGCCATCTTTGCGGCTGGTTTCTCTATACAGTAGCCCCTGCTTCACCACCAATGACTCTCTCTGTCTGCTTAGCAAAATAGCTTCCTCCGTTTTCAAACTACTCGGGTGGATTCTTTGTCTGTGTTTAACAGACCACCTAACTGCTGCTATAGAGGAGTCATTCTGCTGATCTTCTTTGACTTGGCTTGAACTCAACTTCTGAAGATCACTGAGCTCCATTTGACTCAGCCAGCAATATTGTCTTGGTAGTGCATCTGTCGTTGCCCCTAGAGCTGTTAAGCATTCTTTGACTGGAGGCACGACCACACGTCCCTCGTGACACATCCCCTTCACCTCTGGAGCTGGCAACTCTATCCATTCTTCTTCTTATAAGCAGCAAGGCACATAGGATGAATCTTAAGTGTTTTACTATAACTTGCTCCTCCCACCTCTTGGCACCAGTTGGCCAGTATCTCGAACAAATGGGAGTTAGTTCCAATAATCACTGAGACATCTCGAGGTTCTCCTTCGGCCTCAGGACAGACAAGTGCAAGCACGTTCACCTCTTCTTCTATTCCAGCTACTTCCCGTGGGAACTTCAAAGGTACAGTGATGTATCCAAGGTAGGGATAATTCTTGTCACTCAGACCCCAGATGGTCAGTCCACACAATGGCTTTATGGGCAAGTCAGATAGATTATCTCGGTACCACTTCTCGAACACAATGGACACCTGTGAACCACTATCTAGCAAGGCCATACAAGGTCTCCCATTTAGACATGCCGGCACGTGAGGAGAGGGTCCCAGCAATCCTTTGGGCAAAAGACCCCATTCCAGGTGAGAGTTCCCCACAGTGTTAATGTCAGCTTTCTTTAGAGGGCCAGTGTGGGGGTTCCTGGTCCTCCCTTTCAGTTTTCCGAAAGCTTCCTATCCCGGTGGGATGGTGAGGGTGACCACCTTCCTCCCTTCCTCTGAGGACATTGTCTAGCGAGATGCCCAACTTCTCCACAAGTGAAACAATTGTTCTGTTTCCGAGTAGTGTTAGCTTCGAGAACTTGCCGGGGGTGGATGTTCGGGTGCAGTTGCTCGGTAGTGTGGTATTTCAGCATCTGTGCTTGAATCTGCTTCTGCATCTCCAACAACTGAGCAATCTGCTCACCTTGTTTCTCCACAATCTTCATTTACTCAGTGCTGGGAAGGTCAGCCTCGGGCTTTGACTGTACGACCTTGACTTTCTTGGTCACCCTCTCTCGGGATTTAACTATAGCTTCCTCTTGTTTAACATCTTGTATCAACTGAAGAAAAGTAGGTGATGGTTGTCCCAGTTGAGCATTTCTTATCTTCATCGCTACTGGGTCATGGGACAGAGCACCCCGTAACAACTGTTGCATACGCCTGTCGTCTACTTCTGCTAGGGGTATTCCTTTCTTTGACACAATAAGGTGGATCAGCTTGTCCAGCCGATAGATATAATTGGACAATGTCTCCCCTGACTCCTGATAGGTGTGGCGTAGCTGATAGAGCAGATCTGTTGCATCCTCTGCCATTCCATATTCCTGATCTAGAGTCGCTAAGTAGTGTCGTGCAGTGGCTTGGGGGTCACTTCTCCGTACAGCTTGGATTAGTTCTCCAGCGGGACCTCGCAGACTTTCAACGATCCGCTGTCTCTTATAGGGTTCGGAGCAATGTCATTCCTCCAGGTATTGGGAAGCCATCTCTTTCCATGCCTCGTAAGTTTCTTCCCCAGTAGGGACTGGTTTTATTCCTGAGAAGAGCCGGAGCCTTCTGTAGCCCCCTTCATGCTGTGACTTTCCTAACTGGTCTACCAGTTTATGTACAGCAGTGAGGAACAGTTCGCTTTGATCCTCATCAGTTTTCCTAGTACTGGAGGGTGACTGAGAATTCTCTTCCCTGGCCTGAGGGAATACTTGTCGGTTAATATCTCCATCTGGAAGTTCAGCATTAAGAGGTGCTGCGACTAGCTGTTTTGGCTTTAACGGTATCACAATATGCCATTGTTGTTTTTGTGGTCCAGAAACGAGGGAGGGAAGAAAATCTTTATCCAATTCTGCTTGCGTCTCACAGAGGATCAGACTGGTCTTATGCTGATCTCTACCTTTCCATCCAAGGATTTTAGGATGTTCTACCCCATAAATCCTGTGGAGCACATGCAGGACTTCCTCATCTGTCACTCCATGAGAGTCACCATAGATCCCTAAACATCGAGTTGGGGCCACAGTCTGTTGTTCACACCACAGAAACACTTCTTCTCTTATACTATCCATGACGTCTGTGCTGATGGGTTTCACTGAGTGTGTCTTCAGTATCTCAGCAGTGCCTCCACTGTAACACCCCCTTGTGTATTAAGCGTTGTGAGGGTATATATATATATTGAACCACGCAGATGCTTCTCACCTTGGTACTTGGTTTTCAGTGCCTCCACCCGAATCTCTGCTTTCTCTTCTGGGGGGTGTTCAAAAGATACACCAGGGGGAGATTCGGGAAACCCCCTGCCCAGTATTAACACTCTGTGACAAAATGTGTGCTGCAAAAGCCAGCCAGGCACATTTATTTAAATGGAAATCCTAAATGCAGCTTTGTAATTTTATAGAAAAATATACTTTGGTATAATTTGAAATAATAGTGCAAACAATACAATACAGTAATAAAACAAGTGTGGATGAAAGTGGCGCACCACTTCTTACTATGCACACCAAGTTAACACAAAAACTCGCAATAAATCAATAACAGCATACAATATAATATAATATATAACAATATAACCATTAACTGTCACAGCTTTATACACATGAAAAAATATATCAGATATCTTACTTGCTCCTGATACTGTGAATATCTTGCAGGGTGAATTTATATATTTTCCCTTATAGCCCTACAATGTACTGCTAAACACACACAGCAGTATTCAAACACACCACACAAATAGAGCAGTGCACTGCAAGTTGGGGCCCTTCTGTATGTATGCAGCATGGCATGGAAACATCATGTGTCCACTTTGCAGATTTTGGAGATCTTTAAATCACTTGCAGTGAGGTACAGCAGTCACAGTATGCAGACCCTCCTCTAGCAACAACTGTAAAATCCTTTCTAATTTGTATCCTGGGACTTGTAGTTCCACAAGTGCTGATTAGACACACACTTGGTGCATATTTACCTGCCCACCCATCTATCCCTAACTCTTCAGCCCTTGTGGCCAGATATAGTCCAAACCCCACTTGAACAACAACAGATAGATAAAAATAACCAGTAACTTATCTGCACCAGTGTGTCACAGGTCTGAACTTGATTATCTCCAAAATGGCTGACTTGTAAAATGTCCTTCTTCAGAGATGCATGCAAACCTCCTCCTACAGCTTCAAACTGTGGCTTCCAGCAGGTTCTGTTCAGAACTGCACCGAGCTTTGATATCTCTGCAGACTGCTCTCTCTGCTCAGATCACTCATCCAGTGCCCTTCTCCCTAGGGTCACCTATCTGAACTGGTCACACAGCTCAGTCTCTCCCAGGATGCTCCTCTCTCCCTCTCTCTCTCCGCCCTCTGGTTTCTCAGTCTTCTTAGGCTCCGCCCCCTCTTCATAACAGCTTTCTGGGAGATGTAGTTCCTTCTCCTTGACTGGTAAATAGCTATATGCATCTCTTTTCTTACTGATGCAATTGTGATTATTAGCCCCTGGGTGCTCAAGTCCAACTGCAGCATCCCCAGGGGTTACATCTAAAAAGAAGGTTTTGCCATTTAACTTGACCTTTTTGCCTGTTGGTACTGACTCATGAAAGTGAGGACTGTTAGCAATATAGGCAACAATACATACACAATCATATGGTGGAATGTACCTCCTGTGGTAAAATATAAGGATATATACTAAGATACTACCTGACTAATGCTGTTTTTATAAGACCTGGCTTGTTATCATGAGGGTCTGGTTCTTGATTAATTAATAGGCTACACTTTAATGATTGTTAGTTTAGCTTACAAAATGGCTGCCTGCCCAATGTGTGGAAGACAAGGTTAATGATAACGAGCCAGGTAGCAGATGCTAGTACAACACTCACCTAAATTTTTTTTATCTGGGAATAGATAAAAATGTTGTAGTAATTGTCAAAATAAGGTAGTAATCTCATTTGATGGCACTGCCCAGTGCTTATCCAATACTGTGCAACATTCGTTCCCCTGCTATAGGCATAAAATATTGTTGCCTTAAGCCAATGGGGCCTATTTATCATGACCCTGCGATAGGGAATATTGTCTATCGCTGCCTATTGCAGTGACAGAAATTATTTGGCAGCACAAATTATTAATACACTTTCGCCAAGGCAGCATGCTTACCTCCCCGGCAATACTGCCTGGCAGCGATAAACAGAGTATTACCGCTTACTCGGCCAGTCTGGGGTCAATCTGCGCATGCATTAGGCAGCTTGCCGCTTTGCTTATGCGCTCTGGAACTGGAAACTTGGACTAGAACTCCCAGTTCTATATTTAATAAAAAAATATAATAAAGTTAGCTAAAAAGAATGGTAAGAAAAAAAATAAAAACATAAAAAAAACTTTCCAAAACTACAAAAAAAAATGGGAAAAAATGTTTTGATTAATAATAAAAAAATATATATTTTACGGCACCTGGCTATCACGATCCTTTAATAACCCCATAGTCTCTATAGGCGTATATGGTAGACAATGCCCACAGAGAGGATTAAAAAAGATGCTTTGCAAAGATTTACAAAGCCTTAAACATAACATTTATCACGGCAAATAGTTATTATAAAGCAAACAGTGAAATACCATTAAATGTCAATACAATTTCACATTTACATTCCTATAAATAATTCTGGATGCACAGACATGTCAATTTAAAGTATGATCAAAATTTAATGGTTTAAATTCCTACTGAAGAAAAAGAAATAGATTCAACGGTTACTGAACCCAAGTGCCTTTTCATGTAGCAAAATGTCATAAGTGCATCATTTGAGGGCCCTAACAATATAACCACAGTGTGAATGCACACATTCCGTTTAAATGCCGCCCACTTGACATTCTCTCGGAGATTCTCCTTTGCATTAAAACGCTCCAATTTTCTTAAATCTTGATTTACAGAGTTTTTATTTTCTACTGATTAACTCTTGCTAGTCAGTTAACCCATAAAAAGATTTTTATACATTACTTTGTAAGACATGTTATACATTTCTAAGAAAACAAGATATATAAATGATATGGCTTTTAAAGTATATCAATCACTGTGATGAAACGAGGTTTTAATATCACCCTAATTAGTCTGTTTCTCACAAAATGTGGATTAAAGCATGTACTTTTTATAGCCCTTCCTTTTGTTCCCCAACCCAATAGAATACCACTGCAGTGTCTAATTACATGTGGATAAGGGAACATTGTAGTTCATTGTAAATATGTATATTGTTTATTGTATATTGGTGATGTGGCAGTGAGGTTGTTATTCATTGTCTTTAAAGTGAAGCCAGGTGGGTTATGGGTAAAGATCAGGTGGTCCAGGATTCAGGTGATGGGGCTGGAGCTGCATTCATTCTCCCCCCTCATTCCTCGACAGGAAGCATGGGGACCCTGTGACATCACAAAGTAGTGTAGGGAGTTTATTTTAGGAGGGACTGACTGCTAACTTATCTTTGGAGGTGGGGAAAGCCAATTAGTATCAATTGTTCACCATAGGACTACTCCAGATGTTTTTGTCTGCATCCCAGCAGGCGGCTTTTGTGGAAGTACAGCTCATCTCCACTACCCTTTCCAACCTCCCTAGGCCAGGACTCACCAATGTTTAACAATTAGAGGCCCAGGGAGGGGAGGGCACTGTAGATATTTGACCCTAGATATTAGGAGCCACTCCAGGGGGGAGGTGGTGTTCATTCTGGGATTTCATTCATGAAAGGTGCAAGGTCTGGTTTATGGAGTTGTCGTTCTCTACCAGAGTCTACATATGCAGCTCAGAGAGATCCATGGGTCGTCAAGTCTGGACAGCCAGGTGACTGTAACTCCTTAAGCTAGTTGGGTAAGGGACAGATGATGTGGTAAACCTGTCTGGCATTAATTTACTGTGTGTACATACAGGGCCATCTTTTCCATTGGGCACGATGGGCAGGTGCCCGGGGGCCCCACGGACAAGGGGGCACCATAGGCAGGGCTCTAAATTAGAATAAATAATCCTGAAAAAAAAAAACCTGCAAAAAAAACCTTCAAGGGTCACTGAGCAAGTACATCTATCTATCTTTATCTCTATTTATCTATATCTGTATCTCTATACATCTATATCTATCTATATATATATATGTAGGGGCCCCGGTGCACTGTTTTGCCTGGGGGCCCATAATGTTGTTAAGATGGCCCTGTGTACATAATAATCTAGTGATTGTTTTTATTACAATAAATGTATTGCTTTTCTTTCTAACTGCATTTGCCTGAGTGACTATACGAATCCTAGAAGGTACTGGGTAGACTTTCCTGGCATTGTGAGGCACTCGTGGGTGGACAGCCAGCGTGACTTGGGTAGCATTGGGCCAGATAAACCCGGTATCTTCACAATCACCAACTCATAGTGGAATCGATTCACTATGAATGGTTTTTATGTATATAATTCAGCTTTTTTATTGCACGGCCTTGGATACATAATAATAGTAAATACTAGTTTTATTTGTGCTTTAGCACTCATATTCCAAGTCTCCCTTCAGTTGGTGTCCCTGTTCCTGGTCGACCATTGGTACTAGAATGCACCCATTGATCGTCCAACGCTGACATCTGGGAAGGACTGTGAATGATGATTGTCCCAACCTATACAAGATGCTAGGATGGGACTGTGTGGTCAATGTGGCTCCTGCAGTTCCTGACCAATCAGGAGCCACATTCAACATTTATATTCTGAGCAGGAGTTTCAATACGAGTCATCATCTAACAGTTTCTTGGCTTCCTGCTGTCAGAATGAGTTTTCTAGGGGTGCCCACCAGCGTTGCGGTGATGTAGGGCCATGAATAAATTGAATAATAATATAGACCAGTAGATTCCAACTGCAGGAGCATAGATTTTTGAGCAACAATTGAATAAAAAGTCACAGTACCTGTATAGACCTGGGGTAATTTTCTGGATAGGAGTGCTGAATTTTCATCCATAAAAATAATCCAAAATGGTAGCCAAGAATTGAGAGCCAGGACAATAGTTAGCTGGTGCCAGGGATCAAGAATGAATGCCAGTGATCAATGAGCCAGAGGAGTAGTTGTCCAAAGTCGAGGGTCAGACATATGCAATCAGTCCAATTAATAAGAAACGGGAATGCTGGTTTAGAGACACCAGTTCAATAAACTGGAAACCATCTGGTGGCCTGCTGGCACCTCTACTAGAGATGCCTGGTCGCTTGTTGCTGATGTGTGCTGCTGAATCCTACAGGAAGACCATGCTCAGGTGCTGAAGTATGAGTACTTCAAGATGGAGGATTTCCCCATGTGAGATGAGATGATGAATAAAGTTAATCGGTTTTGTTTATGAACAGGCAGGAAAACATTGCATCCGCGGTTGCATAGCAAGCTCGCCATTTTGGAGAACCACTGGTAATGAAGGATTTGGCCTAAGCCTGCATTCTAAGTTGCCCACAACACATAGGCAGAGGCAGGTTGGGCTGATCCCATAGTGGGCTACCTTGGGCTTGGTCACTGGGCAAACTGCATTTTTTTTTTCCTTTAAAACATTTCTAATAGGCTGCTGAGTCGAGTCTTGACCCACGGACTAAACTATGCCAGTCCTCCCCTGCACATAGGAGATGTCTGGAGAATGAAACGTGAGACACATAAAGCCAATCGGCCTTCATCATCATCATCATTACCATTTATTTATATAGCACTACTAATTCTGCAACGCTGTACAGAGAACTCACTCACATCAGTCCCTGCCCCATTGGAGTTTACAGTCTAAATTTCCTAAAACACACACACACACAGAGACAGACATAGAGAGAGACTAGGGTTAATTTGATAGGAGCCAGTTAACCTGCTAGTACGTTTTTGGAGTGTGGGAGGAAAACGGAGGAAACTCACTCAAACACGGGACAACATACAAACTCCACGGTTGGGAATTGAACTCATGACCCCAGTGCTGTGAGGCAGAAGTGCTAACCACTTAGCCACAGTGCTGCCCATAAACTTATCTGCATGTTCAGGAGTCATGCACTTACCAATTGAGGGTTAAGGTGTTATATCTCTTCAGCCAATGAAATCCTGGGGGAGTGGCTGGTCTGTCTGTCCATATATTCTCCTGCAAGAAATACCCTCCCACCCTCCCTACATTTGCTATGTTAACCATTTCTTTTTTCCGGTTACAGAGGAGGCACAGCTTGGCGGGAGAGCTCTTGCAGCTGGCGACTAAGGCATACGGTGCTATCGCTGATTGGTCTAATGTCACTGCCCATTTCGAAGCACCCTGTCTCTTGATTACCTTGTCCCGGGACCCTTTGATCTGCATGGTATGGCACTTCATTGTGAGCCCAAAGGGGGAGTAGTTACAATTACACCAGATTTAGCACCAGCCAATCATAGGGGACTTGGTCCTGGTACTAGTGGAAGTACACTGTTTTGTTCAGCTATGAGTTGTTAGCTCTGGCCGCCACCAAGTTTATCTATAATCATTAATAAACTAGGACCTATTTTAGCCAAAATAGAAGTTGTCAGTGTGTTTATTTTATCAGTGGTTAAGAGATTTTAACGATAACTGTTCAGAGGTTTTGTGCGTGGAAGGAGTTAATCTGCAGTATGAAATTTAGGTGTTAAAGCAGGTTAGGACTTAATACTCAACTGCTATGACTATACTTGCCGGGGCGTTGGAGATTATCTTACTGCTTCGCTGCGCCTGTCTCAGTGCATTACTAGCCGGTTTGCACATGCGCAGTGGAACTGATAGCCCACATTATTATTCAAATACAAAAACATTTTTTAATAAATTTGACAGTGATAACAGCTCAAGGATTGCGGTGGTAATTGTATCACAGCAATCCTTGTTATATAGACTTCAGCGAATCCTATCATCGCTGGGGCTTACTTCTGGCAAAAGTAGCGTTATCGCCAACGGTAACCCCTTAATTTAGGGTGAAGCCCTATCGCCTTGCAAACATGCCGAGGGCTTTTCACCCTTTGAAAAATAGAATTGTATATCACTATTGTAACCAACAGAACACTCGTCTCTAATTTCAAGACTTCAACTGAAAATAAAGACAGAAAACAAGAGCGCACTGTCAGTTCCTCTGTTACAACTTCACAAATGCTGCATGCCAGCGTTCATATTAAGAAAACTATTTTAATTACCAACAGATGCTGTCCTAAAACTCAGATCTTACATTTTCTCCCTCGTTCCCAGATACAAATATATCCATTTGCAGTGCAAGCAGAGAAACATTATTAGTTTTTTGTCGTCCTCTGTAGATTTCTCATGCAGTATTTTTTATGTAAAGTTAAGCGTTTGCTGAAAGAAAATAAATATTTTAGGGGAGTCTGGTGAAGTTGCATCAGATCTTTAAATCTACATACTCTAGTGTTTTGTTTTTCTGCTAGCTATGATTTGATTCTGCTATGTTTTATTAAATATATGCCAAACAATAGCTTCTCTATGACATTTGATACTTTTGAAAATGAAGATAAGCTCTGGTTTGTATGTGCAGTAATGCAACGGTGATATATGACCTGGGGAGCGATTCCAATCTTTTATCTGACAGTACATTTTAGATTTCAGGCAGCTGGTTCCCCATGGACGTAAAAAATCTAAATACTATGCTGGTTAATGAGCAGTGCCCATAAATATGAACATGTCAAATAATACAATCACTGTGATGCTCAATATTGATTCTGGGCAGAGTCTCAATTATTTATTTAAAAGTAACTTCCGTCTCTGCATTTTCCCCTGTGCTTTTTATTTGAAACACTGAAGATGCATAGAAAATATTGTTGAAATAAAAACAAGTTTGTAGTCCTGTGCTAAGGGTTTTATGAGCAAAGAGCTAAAACCGGATTCATTGAGTAAAATGCATAGGCACACCGAGGGGGGGGGGGGGTTCTAGTGCCTGGAAACCCCCCTCCAAGCCTGGGGCACTGTATAATTGAGATGGCTGGACCCTGCCCCCACTTCACACGGCTCTGCTCGAAAAGAGAGCTGCATGCACCTAACAGTAGTATACGCAGCATTGCCAGTGTATATTATGGGGATAGGGAGAGTTGGAGAGCAGCCAAGCACACTCTAAAATTACAGTCACGCCCCCATGCATGCTGGTCACGCCCACTGGCGGCGTGGTGTGGAAACGCCCCTCTGCAAACCCTGCGTTTGCCCCTGAAATGGGGTGGGGCCTGTTATGATTGGGGCGTTGGACTGGAAGAAGAAGTCTTATTCTTCTTATTTTTTATTGTTTCCCAGCCACTTTGCGTTATTCAGCCTTCGAGTTTCACTTTTGCTTTGCCATTTGGTGCTTTAGTTTGTAATATCATCATCATTATATAGCGCCACTGATTCCGCAGCACTGCACAGAGAACTCATTCACATCAGTCCCTGCCCCATTGGAGCTTACAGTCTAAATTCACTAACATACACACAGACAGACAGAGAGAGAGAGACTAGGGTCAATTTTGATAGCAGCCAATTAACCTACTAGTATGTTTTTTGAGTGTGGGAGGAAACCTGAGCACACGGAGGAAACCCACGCAAACACAGGGAGAACATACAAACTCCACACAGATAAGACCAAGGACGGGAATTGAACTCATGACCTCAGTGCTGTGAGGCAGAAGTGTTAACCACTGAGCCACCGTGGAATTTATAACTATTTATGGCACACATGCCTACTCTCCCAGAACGCCGGGGTGAGTAGCCCATTCTCTCGGATCCTACATCACTTCCTTCAGAAGGGGGCGGGGCCCCTGACTCTGCGACTCAATGCAAATTACAACATTATGGCTCTACCCTCGTTGCGCAACAATGCAAATTGCATCATCAGGTCCCTGCACTTGTCCCTTGGATGTCCAAAAATTAGGCAAGTATGATTTATGGTCTATGAAAAAGCTTGTATGACGACTGTCAGTTCATTTTGTTGTGAGGTGCTGCTGTGGAATAACTGGGAACACTTAAGGTCAATTTCTGACAAGTATATATGGAATGAGGCAAATGTTTTGCAGAAGAGTTCTGAACATTCTGCTCATCTCCGCTACCTTGTTAACCTGCTCTGGAGGGTTTGGACGGAGAAGAAGAAAAAGTAACACGTGCTTGTCTCAGATATGAGTACAAATTTGCCAGGCTGTCTAAACTCAAGGGTCAGGAAACACGGAGAAGAATATAAATCAAACAGCTTCATCCGCTATATCATTTGGATCTATTTAGCAGCAGATGTTGGTTCTCAGATCTGTGATTAAATCTTTTGTTTTATAATCCCCGATGATGTTGCTTTCATCCCGTATTTTTACCGAGATCATTTTGAAATCTCAAACGTTAAGTCCGGGTTGCTCTGAACATGGATTTGTAGAAATTGCATTCGATTAAATACAACTATAAAAAAACACGGTGGAACAGCATCATAGTGGGAGGTTTGTACAAAATAAGTCTGCTGCAGCGTTCCATATTGTGCAGATTATTCTGTTCTATCCCTATAGATAAAACAAATTAAATTCACTAGGCAGGTTTATAATAAAAAAATGTTATTTGGAGGGTTAGCAGTCAGAGTGATCATCGACTACAAGAGGAACACACGTTACACGTATTAAATCAGTCCGCTTTCAGTGATAATGCTGGTTCAACAACTTTTTATTCTCTCTGTGCTCCTACTGTTCTCCAGCCACCTGCACTCGGCTGAGCTGCAAATAATATTAAAGCTGCCAAAACAAGGTGTAGGGACGTGACACTCGCACTCCTGCTACCTGTAGGATAGAGAGTGTCAACTAGGAAAGTTATAGGTGGGATGAGGTTGGCTTTAAATCATATTGACTATCCATTGAGCACCTTACTTGCAATAAGCTCTGATTTACGAATCTGTGAATTTTCTTAAAGGGACACGATCATTTGGTTTCTTCTTTTATAAATGAATTGCACTTATGGTGCAAAATAGGTAAATTTTTTATTATTAAAATATACAATTTTTTTTACATTCTTTTTGTGGATCGAACTGTGTGTACCCTGTGTTCCATAAAACTCCCATAAATTATACCATAAAAGTAAGTTATAAATATAATCACACCACCGCCACCTTTAATTGTCAACGTTCACAATGTCTACACCATAAGGTTGACAGTCATAATGTCAACACAGTTAATAGGTAGACATTCAGAATGTCAACATGTTCATTAGGTCGACACAGTTAAAAGGTTGACAGGTTGTAAAGTCGACAGTCCCTGCATGCCACCACTGGTTTAGATAGTCCAGGAGGTTATCTGTTTTATTAATTCATCACTAGTACAACTGCAGATTCAATTACCCTGTGAATCCGTACCTATTTTCTATGTGTAGAAAAACTCATACTAACATTCTGTAAATAATTTTGTTTTGTTTTTTTAACTGAAGAAAAGATTCCATTACTGTCAAATATTCATCTGTGTCCCTTTGTAAACCGTGTAAGTTTGACAACATCCCTGCTAGTTGGTATTTGTTTCACCTGACAGCTCCAACACAGTTATGCTCTAAAGCATACTTACGGACTCTCCTAGGAATGTTCAGGAGACTTCCGAAATAGTTGGTGAACTTACGGACTTCAGAGAGAATCTGGTAATCTCTTTGAATCAGAGCCAAACAGAGAACCAGTGTGTCATGGTGCTGGTTGCTCCCAGGAGAGAACCACTTGACTGTGGTAACTATCCTGATAGCCGATGGATCATAAGCGAGATAAAACTGGAGTTGATGGGCTGGAGTAGGAAGAATCGTGAGGGATGAATCTGAAACAGGCAAACAAAGCAACAACAGTGAAGCTCTTATAAAAGCTGCATACAGTTGACATCGCTTAGTCCTAATTGACTTGAACTTAAGCAAAGTGCTAATTGCAGTAAGTGTAAAAGAATATGGAGTTGTCAATGTTGACAGTGCACTGCCACCTGTTGTCTATCGCTGGTATTGCTGTTAATCCTTACATAGCAGGTGCAATCAAGCTTGATGATACTAATCGCTTCATCATGCTCCTACCACCACATGGTGATGGCGTGATTTGCCGCTTGGCATTATAATGCAAGTCTTGCCAATAAATCTCTTTTGCCCCTGACTTCATGAAACCAGCCTCCACATCTAAAGTTGAGGTTGGAACTGTCAGCAGCTATTATCTACAATAAACAACAAATGATAGTTTGCTCAAGACAAAGAAAATGTGGATAGGGGGAAAATACTTGGCACATGTTTTGCTTTACCCAAACCCTTTCTTCTGCAAAATATTAGAATCCTATGGATTTCCTCCAGACAGGGTTGTCAGGGGTAAATTATACACTGGTTCAAAACTAGCCAAAACCTACTTAAAAATAACCCAAAATAGAATGCATAGAGGTAAATGCTTGACAATGACAATGCATTAAACTAGTTTTTTTGTTAAAAAAATGGCTAACAGTTTTTAAAACTAACCACAATCGGCAATAAATTATCCAACCCGGCATTCCTGCTCCCAAAACTGTTTGGGGATTCTCAGCCCAACAATGGCCTTTCTCATTGTATTCTACAGAGTAATGCCCTAGAGTAGTGTTGGCTAACCTGTGACACTCCAGGTGTTTTATGAAACTTCAAGTCCCAGCATAACCTTCTAGCAATAAGCTGCTATATACTGGCAAAGCATGCTGGGACTTGTAGTTTCACAACACATGGAGTGTCACAGATTAGCACTGTCCTAGAGAATGTTGAATTTGAGCAATGCTTGCAGCAGGTTGTTAGAGAAATTGATTGTGTGAGTTGTGCTAATTTTAGATGCTTGATGACTTAAATCGCAATATTTTATCAGTTTTAGAGATATCGATATTTTCTTCAACCTGTTGTCCTCTAATCATACTTTTTAGTACGCTCAACAATGTCACACAGGTTAATTACACAGGTGTTTCCTTATTGACTTACAAGGATGGAGATCACTATTACGGAGGACGTACCAGCAGCCGGTAATTGTAAAATATAGAATTATTGACACTAACAGACGAAAGTCGCCGAAAAAAAACTCTTCTATAAAGAACTCTGGGCTGAGTGACCTTGAAATGTTTTCCATAATTCCTGAGACCCTGGGAATTCGATGAAAACGTTTCAGAAATGAACTCTGGCAGTTTCTGCTAATTTAGAGCTCTTTAAAAGACTAAACCATTGTTTATTCTTCCTTTTTTAATATGATCAGTCAAAGTTTAAAAACGATGGTAACAGTGCCATATAGACTTTCACAGCAATGAAAAAAATGCATTAAGAATTTGCAGTCTTATTATTTTTCGAAATAAGGCAGCAACTTTTAGATGAGAAATATACAATGTATATTGTAGATGTACATTCCTGCTAATCCAGATAATTTCAAAATAAATTGGTGTTTTTCCTCTAATATGTTGTTCATTCAAACACATGCTGTTTTCAATTGAAATCTCCCATCTTCTACATTTACATGTGACTGTGATATTTATTGCCTGACAAAGATCATCACTAGCTCCAGCAAGAACTAGTGTGAATCAAAGGATGTCTGCATTCATATTAGATCAACCTGACAGCTGGGAAAGGGCCATCGTACAATCTTACAGTCCCTGATGGAACAACAAAAAAATGACTAAATAGCAACACTGTAATGCTAAAAATGCGGGCTTTTCATATGAGTATATTTAATATTTATTCATATAGGCAGGGCTCTATTTAAAGGATACGTGCTACCGTTATTAATTTATTATTAGTCCACATTTTATCAGAAGCCAATGAACCTATTAGTATGTTTTTGGAGTGTGGGAGGAAACCAGAGCACCTCTATAGCAACGCTGTACAGAGAATTTTATTGCAACACATCCCTCCCATAGACAAACCGATGGGGGGGTGCTAGTGCCTGGAAACCCCCCTCTAAGCCTGGGGCACTGTATAATTGAGGTGGCTGGACCCAGCTCCTGCTTCATACAGCTCTGCTTGAAAAGGGAGAGCTGCGTGCACCTAACAGTAATGCAAGCAGCATTGCCCATGTATATTATGGGGATAGGAAGAGTTGGAGAGCAGCCAAGCACTGTATAAATTTATAGCCATGCCCCCATATGCATGCTGGTCATGCCCACTGGAGGCGTGGTGTGGAAACCCCCCTCTGCAAATCCTGCATTTGCCACTGCGTCCCTGCCCGGGTGTATCTTACAATATATTTTCTCGTCAGAATCATACTTGCCTACTCTCTATGAAGGCTACCCTTCCAGATCCCGCCCACTTCCCTAGTGAAGTGGGTGGGGCCTCAAGGACACGATTTGCTGCAAATGACGTCATTATAGCCGCTTCCCTGCTGAGCAATGACCTGAGTAACTGAACTGCACAGTGAAAGCCAGGTCTGTAAGTGCGCAAAACACATTGTCACGCTCCTGCCCCCACACTTGACCATCGGACCGACCCTTTGGGAACATATATGTTTGATTCGGATAGCTCTTTCTTAAGAATTGAACTTTAGTTCCCCAACTCTGCTATGTACGCCACTGTGCCACCATGCCACCCGAAGGCCATCAGGAAAAAGTATTGCATTACCAAATATCATATATCACTGCTCAGACTTGCTTAAACCATGCATTGGTGTGGTTAAGTAAGCAATAGAAAAAAATGCTTAATTTTTAAAAGGTTTGTACGCCATTAGTAATATGATGTATAAATTAACCAGAGAGCTGGATGTTCATTGACAAAAACTGTCAGATGAGTGTTCAGACAGCATGAGGTGGCACAAACTTGATACACCATAGAAAATGGAAGAAATCAATATTATAGGTGTTCTCTGCATTGACCAAAGACCGATTAATAATTGTGTGGGCCTCAGGGCAAGTAAAGAACGGTGGATTCTTCTTCTAAAACTTTATTGACAAAATGAAGCTCACAACAGCGCATTCGCAGGTTGGGAAAACACTGTACTCACTGCCTGTAGTTAATGCAGTCTGCCCTTGTCTAAGCAGTGAGCCCGGACAGCTCTCTGTGAACACGCAGACCACACTGCTGCACCTTGAAGACTGGGGCAATTCATTTGGGGGACCAGTACAGGACATACTTGCCAACTCTCCCTGAATGTCAGGGAGACTCCCTGAAATAGGGGTGATCTCCCTCACTCCCTGAAGAGTCTGGCATTCTCCCTGATGCTGAGCCAGTACAAGATGTGGTTGGCTTCATCATGATGACACAGTTCAGAAATTGTGTTGATGCCTATGGAGGTGGCCATTTTCATGGAGACCAAGATTTAAGCAAGGACTGACAGGTAAGACAACATGACTTCAGTAATGGAGACAGAAATGTAAAAGACACTTCAGTCTCTAGAGATTCATTGTCTGCTTTTCTTTAACGCATAGTTGCCTACTCTCCCGGAAAATCCGGGAGACTCACGCATTTCTGGGAGACCTCCCGGAATCCCAGGAGAGCAGGGCAACATCCAGGTTCTTACCCCCGCAATATATATGTGGTGAGGGCGTGGCTTATATTTTCTGTACATGTGTGCCTCTGTGTTAGATGTGGGAGGGGGCATGATAATACGCCATAATTTATTTTTAACATTACAAATAAATTACGATGATGAACCAATTATAAATACTTAAAGATAAAAAAAAACAAAACATAAAAAATCACCAATACCAAATCACCAAAATTACACACAGCTCCTGATTTAGAGGAGGGCGTAAGCCCATTTGTAAAAATGCTATTTGTGTAAAATGGAACACACTGCACATGTGCACATCTAACAACGTTATTCTGAGTGGATCATATCTTATTCTCCTACACATGGAGAAGCGGCTTAGGGGCGTTCACGTGTAAGTTCAGGGTGTGAAGATGCTCGTTAACTACACCGCTCTGAGATTTTGGCTTACATGTATCTTGAAGATACACATTTTTTTAGTGGGGGTATCTTTTGAACATCCCAGAGGCCTGGTGAAAGTTCCTGAATTGATGATTATGATGGGCATACTTTTCTCTAGACATATCTATACACTGGATCTAAAGTTGTATATATACATGCAATTAAAAATATAGCCTCTGAAAGGTAAGTGTGCAGGCCCTTAGTCGTACCATCACTTTTTTTATGCACAATTACCATATAAACCGCATATTGCCCATCCATATCCCCCCCACCTCACCAACCTGAACCCCACATGTCGATTCCTCATTAACCTGTGCACGACATGTCTACCCCACAACCTGCCTCTACCAACATGCCCCCCTCATCCCATGCCTGTTCACCAATGTGCCTCTCCTCACCTACTGCTGCCACACATGCCCCCTTCCTCACTTCATTGTGCCAAACGTGCCCCCATATCACCATTATAAGCCCCACATACCCACTCCTTTGCCAATCTCTGCCCTACACACCTACTCATCATCATCATCATTTATTTATATAGCGCCACTAATTCCGCAGCGCTGTACAGAGAACTCATTCACATCAGTCCCTGCCCCATTGGGGCTTACAGTCTAAATTCCCCAACACACACACACACACACACACACACACACAGACTAGGGTCAATTTGTTAGCAGCCAATTAACCTACCAGTATGTTTTTTGTAGTGTGGGAGGAAACCGGAGCACCCGGAGGAAACCCACGCAAACACGGGGAGAACATACAAACTCCTCACAGATAAGGCCATGGCCAAGGCCATACTCCTCACCTACATCTGCCCCACATGCCCCTGCTTGTACCCTGCATCCTCTCGTAATCAGTCGGTGCTCATAATGTCCCACTTCTCAGCTTCTTATGCTCCCCATGCCCCCCCCCCTCTAGCTTTCTGTGCCCCATACGCCTCCTAGTCACCTGCTTGGCCCTACATTACAGCTCCCCAGTTGCTTGTTCCACACATGCTCCCCTTTCAACTGCTTGTGCCCGGAGAGTAGTCAGATGACATGATGATGCTAAAATGTCGTTAGTGAAAAGGGGAACTAGCCACCACAATAGCGATGATTGACAGCATAAGAGGGCAGGGATGTGATGGAGTGCACATAAGTGTTAGAATGTTCCATTGCATTTCTTTAGCCTTTTTTGGGGGACTCTGTTATGTGGGGTTATGTAGCTCTGGCATTGATCAACCTTGGAGTACCTGGGTAGGAAAAAAACTGCAATCAGTGGCTGCACAGAATGCAATGAACTTTGCACAACTATGAACAGAATACCAACTATTACTGATTATTACAAATCATTTATAATTGTACACAAGCACAGGTTACATTAAATATATTCTATTTCTAACCCAGTTACTTCAAGTGATTTATTTCTTTCAATTAACAAAGTTAGTCAATTGGCGTAGCTGGGGACTATTCTCCTCGAGAATTTGGCAGTGAATTAGCGTGCCATTAACAATATGGAACTGCCATTAAAAGTTAATTACACAACTTGCTCAAGCAGGCAACAAATATTTTGTGACAAGTCCCACCCCTGTGGTAAACCACACCCCCATTTTTTCTAAACGTAATCCCTTCCCCTAAACAGCTAATGCAATCTTCTGCCTAATTCTCCAGGGGGTATATCTACTAAACTGCGGGTTTGAAAAAGGGGAGATGTTGCCTACAGCAACCAATCAGATTCTGGTTATCATTTATCTAGTGCATTCTACAAAATGATAGCTAGAATCTGTTTGGTTGCTATAGGCAACACCTCCACTTTTTCAAACCCGCAGTTTAGCAAATATACCCCCCAGGAGTGAAATGTCAAACTATGGTGCTTGGGAATTATCCTTACTGATTGAAACCCACTATTCCCATGTTTCAGAAATATATTAACAAATTAAAATATTCTGAAGAATTAAAAGATTTCAAGCAACCTGTTCAAAAGCATAATTATTTATTTATTTATTTATTTAAGGAGTGTATTGCGCTCCCTTTGAATTTCAACTAGTATTAATGTGCCACTGTTATTTAGCCTCCTATTTCTTCGATATGTTGGAGCTGCAGGAAACATTCTTTAATGATCTGTATATCAGTTTGCAAAACACTTGTTAAGCATTTGTTTGCCTTAAGGAGATAATGCCGTTGCCATGGTGTCCTAGAATGCTGAGTTAAATCACGCATTAAATATTGTATTAGCGTTGACGTAAAGCATTGCGTTTGCATGAAGTGGAAACAGCAGGGGAGGAAGCTCAGCAAGGTATAATAGTACAATCAAGCCATGCTATTGTTTAGTTTACTGATGTGCATATTATCTCGGTGAGGGAAGTGTTATCTCTAAAGATCTAGTGGCAGTACATTGTTTAGCAAGGAGAGAACTCCTTAGATCTCCAGATAACTGACACATGGTGAAACAACACCCTAGGGACTGAAAATCTTCTTATCAACAACATCTTCAAGAATGCTCTGCCAAGTGACAACAAATTATGCTACCACTTGAAATATATATCCCTTAGACCTAGAGATGAGCGGGCTCGGATTGCGCTAATCCGAGCCCACCCGAACAGTTGCGGATCCGACGGGATCCGAGCACTGTTCGGGTATTTCCGGGGGGGGGGGGGACCAAAAGAGAGGCTATGATGTCCAAGTCTCGCGTCGGATCTCGCGACACTCGGATGTCATAAATTCCCCGCTTGCGGCCGCCATTTTCATTAGGGGTCAGATCAGGGAAGGTTGTAGTAGTGGTGCTCCTGCTCCTGTGTCCTGTCACTCTGTCCTGCTAATCCAGTGGTGCTTTGTCCAGTGCTCTGTCCTGCTGAGTCCAGTGGTGCTTTGTCCAGTGCTCTGTCCTGCTGAGTCCAGTGGTGCTGTGTCCTGTGCTCTGTTCTGCTAAGGCCATTGTAATTTAAAAATTATTAAAAAGTTATAAAAAAAAAAAAAAAAATTATAAAAAAATTCTACAAAAATAATTTCAAAAAATTATAAAAAAAAGTATACAAAAATAATTAAAAAAAAATATAAAAAAATTATAAAAAAAAGTCTATAAAAATTTCTACTGCTATATTTAAATACGTTCACTGTTCCTGCAGTCCAGAAATATTAGTACTGCAATATTTTACGGCGTTCACTGTTCCTGCAGTCCAGAAATATTAGTACCAGAGATTAAACTACGTTCACTGTTCCTGCAGTCCAGAAATATTAGTACCAGAGATTAAACTACGTTCACTGTTCCTGCAGTCCAGAAATATTAGTACCAGAGATTATACTACGTTCACTGTTCCTGCAGTCCAGAAATATTAGTACCAGAGATTAAACTACGTTCACTGTTCCTGCAGTCCAGAAATATTAGTACCAGAGATTAAACTACGTTCACTGTTCCTGCAGTCCAGAAATATTAGTACCAGAGATTAAACTACGTTTACTGTTCCTGATTGGTTTGTTAAAGTGTGAATGTCCTATTTCAACAACATCAGGGTGGGTGGGAGGGCCCAAGGACAATTCCATCTTGCACCTCTAGCAAACTCTTGCAAACTGCCATCCTGTCTGCAGTGCCACTCCTAGATGGGCCACGTGTTTGTGCCGCCTACTTGTGTTGCTTAGCTTAGACATCCAGCTACCTTGGTGCAACCTTTTGGACTAAAAACAATATTGTGAGGTGTGAGGTTTTCAGAATAGACTGGAAATTAGTGGAAATGAATGTTATTGAGGTTTAAAATAGTGAAGGAGTGAAAAAAAATAAAATATGGATTTTAGCACTTTCTATGCTTTTTTAAAAAAAAATCAGAACCCAAAACCCAAAATCAGAACCAAAACCTTTCGTGGGGTGTTTTGGCAAAACAAATCAGAACCCAAAACCTCAAGCTAATCAGAACCCAAAACACCAAAAATGGCCGGTGCACACCCCTACTTAGACCCCCGATCTATCAATCTGCTGTGATAACACAGATTTTCTATCGCTACTTTTTGCAGTGATAGCGAATCTGTTATCACCGCAATTTATTATTAAAATCTCGCCTGCTAGTCACATGCGCAGTAGAAGTGAAAGCCCAGGTTCCATGAAAAATATAGATAAATAATTTAAAAAAAATATTGTAAAAAATTTCATTTTAAAAAGAAAAATATTCTTTTTCAATCATTATCAATTTTTTTCCCCCAAATCATTATCTTCTGCTATCGCCATCCTGAGATAACGCAAGAGAAAAGATGTTTGTGACGGTACACAGTCCCTTTCAAGTAGTCTTCACATTGCGGCTATAGATGGAGATAGCGCTTTTCTGTGTTTTATAAGTACTCCACAGCTGTACAATTGGGATCAAGCACAATAGTTAAACAGAGATGGGTATTAGCCAACAGAAACAAAGAAGTCTATAAGGATTATATTACTAAATAAGTATAGACAAAAATGGGTTTGGTTATTCTTAACTTGTGACTTGTGTCACATAATTCATTTTGAAATTATTCCATGGCGGAATGTCTGTAAAGTCAATAGACACCAAGGGCCTGATTCATTAAGGATCTTAACTTAAGAAAGTTCTTATTTCAGTCTCCTGGACAAAACCATGTTACAATGCAAGGGGTGCAAATTAGTATTCTGTTTTGCACATAAGTTAAATACTGACTGTTTTTTCATGTAGCACACAAACACTTGATAGCTTATTTGTACACTGAAATTTAAAGTTGATATTTGTGTGCTACATGAAGAAACAGTCAGTATTTAACTTATGTGCAAAACCGAAAACTAATTTGCAGCCCTCGCATTGTAACATGGTTTTGTCCAGGAGACTGAAATAAGAAGTTTCTTAAGTTAAGATCCTTAATGAATCAGATATGAAGTTCATTTTAAGTGATTTGTTTTATCCCAGTTTTATTGCTATGTAACCTCAGTAATGGAAGTAGGAATATAGGAAAGAAAACACTGAAGGAGACTCCATCAGTATTGTGGCGGACAGTTCTATAATAAATGCCTTGTCGTATAAAGGATTGAGTGTATTTGAGGTCAGTAAGTCATTTATCTTAATTCTGAAACCAAACCAACTTGTCCATCTCGTTCCTATGCCCAAGCTTTAGCTGAACAGCTGTGATGGTTCAATTTGGAACCCAGACATCTGTAGGTTTCTATGACCACCGAAACTTGTTATCTTGAAAGATCTGACCCTCATCCCTATCATATCCTATTCTGATGACCCCCTGAGGTCAGTTCGGCTTTGATGAATTTGTGATGGAATGCAAATTAACCTTTTGCGGCCTTGTAAGTATTATAGCTAACCTCCTATAAGGTTTTCTTGTGACTATCGAAGCAGATACCTATCAATCTCGCCATCTCAGAGCTGTTTATTTTACAGTATATTCACACCACCCTGACCTTCTGTGAGAATGATGGAAAGAAAATAACCTGCCTGCTTTAATGTTTTTGAGAACCTAAAATAACAGAGCCCTGAATATATCCATTGGTGTTTTATTTTCATATTACATCCACCACTTTGACATCTCGTTTTTCAACATTTAGGTTAAAATCGCACCTAGGTCTTGATTACTGTTATTTCGCTGCATTTTTGGTTCGGCTTTGATCAGTGAATCCTAAAGGAGAGCCGACTATGTTTTAAAATAGACGTTAAAAATGCATCTAAACAGAAGCAGGATAAAAGATGAGACAGAAGTAAAATAGAATTTTGTTCCAGAAAAAAAGTGCAATTTGTAACTTTATACTAAATTTACATGTGTACCCAAAACACGCTCAAAGCAGCTGCACTTGAATTTATAGCACAATTTGCCAAACATGGTTTATTTTTTATACCTAGTGATCTGACGGACTAAAATAGCAAGGACACCTATAACATATTGAAAATACAATTAAAATAAGTATTAAGGGTACCGATTAGTTAAATGGATTACAAAACAGCTGTTTAAATCTCTTGATCATTCTTGCCAACTTTTCCTTGTTGGCTTCAGGGAGATCCCGGGGGAGGTGGGTGTGCGGGGGCGGGGCATGCTGAATCGCATCATTTTGGCCTTGCCCCCTAAACGACAATTTTGGGCAATTACAGCAGGGGTCGGGGCTAAGATGACAAGATATTTGCGTCATTAAGCCCCACCCCCCACCACGTATCTATTACGGGGGCGAGAACCAGGAGGTTGCCCTGCTCTCTCAGGAGCCCGGGAGATCTCCCAGAAATGCGGGAGTCAATCTGGGAGAGTAGGCAACCATGCAATATAGAAAAGCAGCTAATGGATCTCTAGAGACTGAAGTGTCTTTTACATTTATGTCTCCATTACTGAAGTCATGTTGTCTTACCTGTCAGTCTTTGATTAAATCTTGGTCTCCATGAAAATGGCCACCTCCATAGGAATCAATACATGGACATAGGACACAATTTCTAAACTGTGTCATCATGCCTCAGATGGCGAAGCCCACCACGTCTTGTACTGGCTCAGCATCAGGGAGAATGCCAGACTCTTCAGGGAGTGAGGGAGATCACCTCTATTTCAGGGAGAGTTAGCAAGTATGCTCTTGATTGACTCAGCACAGTGAACATTTTTAACGGGGTTGTAAAGTTTTCAGACACTTTCCTTTTTAGCTATTGCTTCACTCCTCACCCCTTCCATTGTTGCACTTTGGCTGTGGTCTCCACCCAGGAAGCCCAGTATTAACAGTATGGGTGGGTTCCCAAATGATCAAAAGGTAACACTTGAAAATGTATATTGCAATTTTTCTTATTGTACTATATAAGTACTGTAAAGGATTCGCCAGACCTCAATGTATAACAGGAAGGGGCAGGCTGGGCTTTGGGGCAGGGAGTCACCTTCCCCCCCGGGAAGGGGCAAAATTCCTCCATGATTTTTAATACACACATAAACTACAGATGCGTGTACATTACCCAGCCTCGTATTTACATATAGTGCCTTCCTCAAATTCCATTTTTACCTACTGCCAGTCCGTGTGTGCCATGGTGGTCCAAACCTACTATTTAAAATAAATTCCCAAGTATTTAAAATAAAAGAATAAAATAAATAAATGCATGCTTTATAAATACATAATGTTAAAATAAATGCATAGTTCATACATAAATATTTAACTCCTTCTTGCAGCAATTGATGAGTGAAATATAAAAGCATTTTTAATGTATATTTTTTAATCTTGGTCTACTAATTTGAATAAATACATACTGCGCCCCCACCTGTTTTGCTTGTACCTCTTAGTTTCTGCCGATAAGGGGCAGCGGATGTTTAAATAAATAAGGACTAAGCCCAAAGGACTATTAACTTTAGGGTAGAGTAGAGAATTTTTGTTTTACACACATAAATATATTTAAACTATATAAACAAACTTGAAAACTTAACTTGACGAGCAACTCCCATCTCTAATGGCATCGCCATAGCAACGATCACTGTCCAATGAAGAA
Source organism: Mixophyes fleayi (assembly GCF_038048845.1). NCBI lineage: Eukaryota > Metazoa > Chordata > Amphibia > Anura > Limnodynastidae > Mixophyes > Mixophyes fleayi. The sequence continues at coordinate 86,580,191 of NC_134411.1, read as the reverse complement.
CAGAATATTGTGCATAGGATTGACTTTTCTGATTGGACAGTGCATGTACTCTAATACTACTGCTACGAATTACCACCTGGGCTCACACCCATCAAAATATAAAATGAATTAGAACATAACATAACATAATGAGCATTTTATTGGGTTCTACTACAGATTGCCCAAAGGGCTCCCTGGTCAGGACAACCAATGCACTGATCAAATCCTAAAATGTTGAAAGAGTTGTGGATACATTGAAAGAAAGAAGCAGGAATGAGTGTGTGTAAGGTTGCAGAAATTTGTTCAAACTATATATAGCTGCAATAAAGATGACATAATGGGAGATTATTAATTCTTACATCAGGCTTGCAGTGTGTCAATCTATTGAAGTTTGAAATCGCATGGTTCTGTTGTGATGATTTTGCTGCAATGAGTATGTTGCATCCTAGAGGTTGTCACCCATCTTATGACATTTTAAATCTTTGGCTAAGTGGTTAGCACTTCTGCCTCACAGCAGTGGAGTCATGAGTTCGAATCCTGACCATGGCCTTATTTGTGTGGAGTTTGTATGTTCTTCCCGTGTTAGCGTGGGTTTCTTCCCGGTACTCCAGTTTCCTCCCACACTCCAAAAAACATACTAGTAGGTTAATTGGCTGCTATTAAATTGACCCTAGTCTCTGTGTCTGTGTAGTATGTTAGGGAATTTAGACTGTAAGCTCCAATGGGGCAGAGACTGATGTGAGTGAGTTCTCTGTACAGCGCTGCGGAATTAGTGGCGCTATATAAATAGCTGATGATGATGATCTTGGGTGCATCAGAAGTATTGTAATAACTTTCCAAGGGGTTATGACCTTTTGGCAAGGGAGTTGTCCAAAGTCAATGTGGGTATTGCATGTTTATATACAATGTACTGTGTTAGTCACAATTAAGCTGCAACATTTTTGAGGTTTTAGTCCCTTTAAAATTAGACTTTTATTAAGACGTGTTGGAATAAGGTCTCAGTGCTCTTTGTTATCATTTATCATCTCTTCAGCTGAATATGTTTTAAAGAGGTAATGGGTAGAACCATTTGTCTCTCAGTCGATAATTAGGTCATTGAAATTATCTAGTAGATGAGGGAACTGATTTTGTTTTCAGTGACCTATCCATTTGTGTGATTATGTTATTGAGGTCAGGGCTGCAGGTGACACAGGCAGTGCCATGATGTGAGAAGCTGGAAGCCACAGACTAAGAGTATATAGTGGAAGGAGCAGGGTCCCCAGCAGCACAGAGTATATATGGAGATGAGTGATGTGTTAGTGAGGACAGGGCTGCATGTGACAGGGGCAGTGTCATGATGTGAGAAGCTGGAAGCCACAGACTAAGAGTATATAGTGGAAGGAGCAGGGTCCCCAGCAGCACAGAGTATATATGGAGATGAGTGATGTGTTAGTGAGGACCGGGCTGCATGTGACAGGGGCAGTGTCATGATGTGAGAAGCTGGAAGCCACAGACTAAGAGTATATAGTGGAAGCAGCAGGGTCCCCAGCAGCACAGAGTATATATGGAGATGAGTGATATGTTAGTGAGGACAGGGCTGCATGGAACAGTGTCATGATGTGAGGAGGTGAATGGAGGTAAGCAGTAAACTACTTACTAATGAGTAAATAAATGAAGTAGCAGGATCTCCCAACAGCACAGCACAGTGAGGTGAGGCTTCTGTTAAACCTACTGGAAGATTATGGTGCCAAACAAAACTCTAAATTGCATATGATTAACCTGTATTTTAGGATTAAATATCCATTTATGGAGATTTTAATTTCACTATACCCCACTTTGCTGCAATCTCTGTTTCGTGGTAGACAATGAATGAAGCCTACTTCACACATTGAAATTATTAAATTTTCTCTATATTTCAAATTTCTTAGTGTTCTTTTGAGAGATGGTTTCTGATTATCAGGAGAACGTTAGCATTATATATAAGGAATAGAGTATTCTCAAACAAAGCGTGCGCCTCAGGCCGTCAGCTCAACATGAGTTAGAGACTCACTTTGTCAGCCCCAAGCAGACACTTTGTATTCTTTTAAGATTAGGTATTGCTTACCTGCTGTCAAGGTCTCCGCTATGAGAGAAAGAGACAGATAGGTGGCAGATATTCATTATAACGGCATACAAAATACTAAATTCTTATGTGGAGCAATGACAACGTCCTGCTGGATTAACCAGCTGTTGCCAAGTTCTAGATGTGATCCAAGAGCAGTTTAGGTTTGGACAAGTCTTGTCTGTTTGTAAGTGAAAGAACATATTAATTATGTACATGATAAGCTATTAAATTTCAAATTATATTGAAAAATAAAAAAAATAATAATATGGGATTCATGTACAATTAGCTCACATAATGCAAAAATCTAGGACTAGTTTTGTGTTCTTTCCCCCACTTTTATACTTAATACATGAAGTTTTTCTGTGCATAATCCCTAGTAAATTGTTAGGTTGCGTTCTTGTGAATATTGTTTCAGACACAATGGACCTGATTCATTATGGAAAGTAGAGCAAAAAAAAATAATGAGTAACCCTGCACCATGACAAAACCATGTTGCATTGCAGCGGGACGTAAATTTAAAATGTGATTGCAGATTTATATTTGGGATAGGGCATGTCCTAGATCAACTTTAAATTTCAGTGTTCAAATACGCTATCAAGTATTTGTGTGCTATATGAAAAAACAGAGAGTATTTAACTTACGTGTAAAATAAAAAAACTAATCTGCACCCCTTGCATTGTAACATGGTTTTGTCCAGGAGTAAACTCATTTTTCTTGCCTTACTTTCCTTAATGAATCAGGCACAATATGACTGCTCCTAATGAGTGCAGGGAACTGGTGTACTTTCTCATAAAGGGGTTGTCCACTTTTGGACAACCCCTTCATAAAATAACCTTTTCCCGAGCAGTATTATACAAAGGGATACCGCAGGTAAGAAATCCCTCCATTACCTGCCTTCTGAAGACCTCTGCATTGAATAGTTGTCCATAGATGTACAGTAGAGTTTGATTCAGCTCCATTGCAACCTTTGGATCATCAGCATCTTATTTTGTTTTATACCAGTTTTTACCAGTAATGTGAGCAACCAATGATGACTTCAGGCAACAGGGGAGGTCAAGTGGGGTCACGGTGTTGTCCAAAAGTGGACAACCCCTTTAATTTCTGTTACTAATCAATTCAATTTACTCCCCGTCTTTCTAATTTGCCTTCCATATAAAAATAAGGGTGGGGTGGAGGTCACTTGCCAGGGACCTGCCTACTGATTGGAGTCAGAAGTGGGATAGAAATAAGCTGATTCCATCCGGCCATGCTGCAAGCACACACCACATGTGGTTTCCAGAGGCTTGTGGCTTCTGTTTCTTCAATTTACTATATTGGTGACCAGATTAGAAAGGGTTGTAATAAACTTGACTTCCCCTTCCACACTTTTGCTACACAGTCTTCTGCATTCATCAAGTATCATGTCTGCTCCTTCTGCCTGTCAATGCACCTTGTGTTTATATCTGAATTATATACTTGTCATGCATAACCCAAAATATGATTTTATTAACGTAAAAACAACTATCTGAGAAGTTTTTAAAGAAGATATACACCTAGTGGGGCAAGAAGACGACCAGCCATTAATTGTATCAAGTCAGGAGAGATGGTTTCTCCCCGTCACTGTTTTATGTGTCTTATTTATGTTTATTTTCTATGATTTAGAAAGATGTTGGTAATAATAGAATTATAGCATAATAACACTAAATGTAATTATATTTGTTTTTATTTTAGTCGAGCAATGCCACTTGTAGACATAAATCATTGCGCGGGATCATGTGACTTGAGTTGAACTCTTCTGTAAGTATCCTTCTGATTGACGTTGTAAAGCTTAACACCCAGGGATGTTGGTGTAATCAAAAGATGACTGTACAAGCATACCAAATGAGGTTATTTTCTGACTACATTGTCCACCATGCCCGATAATGGTCTTATTTTTGGCTATCACAGTTGTTTTTGGACACATAGACTGCGTTAACTGGCCCATTGTCCAATATCGGATGTGACATTGTAACAAGTGTGGTCAGGTTAAAAGGCTCACACAAATTGCCACCAGTATCCTGATACATTCCATTTCGCAAGTCTATGCCCTCTGCAGTCAAACTCGTGTACCCATCTGACCATCTCTCCTTTGCCACGTACTCTCTGCTGATCCTTACACTCGCTTCCAATGATTTCCAGAACCAAATTGAAAGTGCTGATCCTTACCTAAAAATCCATCCACAGCTCATGTCCCATCTGTACCTCTGACCTTACCTAGTTAATAAGTTTCTGGTTGTCCTTGGCATTCTAGTTAGCAACTATCTAATATTATTCTCTCCCGTATCCTCTTCAAATGTAGAACTCCAAGACCTTCCCTGGGACACAGTTTCTCATCTTTGAATCTCTCTACCCTCCTCTATTATAGTCTCTTCAACCTTAATAATCTTTAAACCCTTCCTAAAAACCCTTCTTTTCAGAGAACCTTCTCATTCATAATCCTACTTTACTGCTACTCTCCTTAGAATAGCTTTTCTTAGCAGGCAACCAGATTCTAGCAATCGTTTCTATTATATACTAAATAAATGACAGCTAGAGTCATATTGGTTGCTATGGGCAGCACCTCCACTTTTTATTTTTAGAAGGCTTGATAATTCTTCCCCTAAGAAAAACTATTCTAAGGAGCGTAGCAGTAAAGTAGGATTATGAAGAAGAATCTACCACTTAGACCAGTATTCCAAACCTTGTCCTCAAATACCCCTAACAGTGCAGGTTTTCCAGGTCACAGGTGAAATAATTAGTACCACCTGTGAATCTGTTACAATGTGTCAGTCAGTAATGATTACACCTTCACTGCTTCACTAATTCCGCAGCGCTGTACAGAGAACTCACTCACAATAATCCCTGCCCTGTTGGAGCTTACAGTCTAAATTCCCTAACCCACACATACACACAGACAGAGAGAAACTAAGGTCAATTTAATAGCAGCCAATTAGCCTACTACTATGTTTTTGAAGTGTGGGAGGAAACCGGAGCACCCGGAGGAAACGCAGATAAGGCCATGGTTGAGAATTGAACTCATGACCTCAGTGCTGTGAGGCAGAAGTGCTAACCACTGAGCCACTGTGCTGCCCAGCAAAGAGATATGGAAAATCTGCACTGTTAAGGGATACTTGAGGACTGGTTTTGGGAAACACTGACTTAGGGCTAGATTTACTAAGCTGCGGTTTTGAAAAAGTGGGGATGTTGCCTATAGCAACCAATCAGATTCTAGCAATCATTTATTTAGTACCTTCTACAAAATGATAGCTAGAATCTGATTGGTTGCTATAGGCAACATCCCCACTTTTTCAAACCCGCAGCTTAGTAAATCTAGCCCTTAGACTATAAGCTCTTTTTGGCAAGAATATCTATAAAATTTGATCCCTTGAATGCACATTGCTGTGTAATATTCTTGCACTTTATAAATGAATGATATAATAAATAATAATAATAATCATATTCATAATAATAATAATTTTTCAGAATGGAAACAGGAAGGACTTGGACCCCTATATTCTTGCATTCAACCTGTTTCTCTGTACTTTTCATGCCTTTTATCCTATGAAACCAGACATGAAAATGATACTAGTTTGTGATAGCTTATCACTGTCATATCACACAGCTCTTTTGTTAGTGACAGTGCTGGAGATGTACACTACGAATACATTATTCTTTCTTCCCTAGCAGGACATTTCTATAATGAAACTTATGTGAAGATCACATATCTGAAATCTTAAAAATGTCTCAGCACACAGCCTGGTCTCATAATGTGCCAATATCATCTCCCCGCCGAGCCATGACTTCATTAGCTATGTCATCGAGAGCCTATTTGTGTATACAATAATACAACATATATTACTTTCACAGATGATTGGACTGTGAATTACGCGACACTCTTTCTTGTTTATTTCTAGTTAAAAGCGTGGCATCCGAAAGACACATCAGCCGTGTTATTTTGCACTACCTTGTAGTATGACAAAGGACGTGGTGGGAAAAAAAAATAGTTACTGGATTGTTTTTAATCAAAAGAATGTTCTCTAGTCTAGGTAGTGTAATGGATTCGGAGTAGCCCAATCTTCTATGAGATTCTTTTAGCAATGATTCTCTCCAACAAAATGTTAGTTTTAAAGTTCTGATTTGCATAATGGTAGTCTACGGAATTACAGCCTCCTGTGTGTCGATTCGTCTTCGAAAGGGAGCAACTGAGGTTGCATTTCCGGAACCAATGTTGTTGAAAAAAAAAAAAACATGTCCATGGATTAGAAACAAGGTCTTTTGTTTTGAGATAATAATGAATTTCTTTATGCGGATCATTATGACACTCTGCGGTTTTAATGAGACATCATTCAAGATAACTTGTTAGCAGAATGATTAAGTGAGAAATGATTAAGAAGAAAAACAATGAGCTTGTTACATATTTTCTGCACATGTTCAAATAATTATCCGGAAACATGATAAAAATCATTAAATACAGCAATACAAACTGCTAGGGCAAACAAAAGGTTTCTTAAAGGTAGAAAAAAAAACCAGAAGTTTCATAATAAAACGGTTTGGAAATGAATGGAACAAAATGACATTTGTGTGATGAAAGTATTGCTCTTTGATGCGATTTCTAAACTGTTAGTATAAATTATATGATCGCTAGCTAGCCTCAATACAGTGACTCAGAAAAACGTTACTATATAAAGTTTGCAGACTATGTTATTGAAATTCCAAATAAATAATAATTAATATGTAGTGACCTGCAAACTTTATGTCTTTCAACCTTCTATAACACTAAGAGAAACATCATGTTATAATTTGAGTAATGGAAGTGCATGTGTGATAGTAACTGTCAATTGAATCCAATAGTGATTGGTTTATGTACATAAAAACGCCACTAGCGGTTTGCGTTGCGTCCCTGTTGAGCATGTGATCAGAGCGAGATTCCCGCTGCTCCTACGCCACCAGCCAATCAGGAGACAGAGCTCGAGTTCCTTGAGATCAGCTAATGAGACGATAGCTTGAGCTAGCTGTCGCAGAGAGGAGAGCCGGGGGGAGATGAGGAACACTGAAAGAGGGCAGAAAGAGAGTGAGATTTGTTTGGAAATAAATATGAGAAAATCATTCGAAACTAGTGACAGTTACAGTAGTAAAGTTGTTGTAAGCTTGTAATAAATTTGTTTTCAGAAAATGGAGGTGATCAATAGAAGCAACTAAAAAACATCTGAGGTAAAAATCAGAGATATGACCAACAGAGTAAGACTTGGTACACACTACAGAACATTTCTTCCGATGTGATATCGTTAACGTTCTTACCAACGACTGAAAAAAAAAAGTCCTGATCAGCAGCCGATTCATGTGTACACACTAAACACGTTTTACAAGATTTACCTTCAGATCTGTGCTCTTCATCTGTCATAACCATCTGCTGAAAAGATGGTGACTCTGCACACTCCATAGAGATCTATGGACACTGCCGTACCTGAGTGCATACACACTGCAGGATTGGAATAACATTGTTCCATCGTTGAACAAGATTTTTAGTCCGGTTTAAAAATCAAATAAAATGATACAATGGGCTTTGGAACGATAATCGTTCATTGTTGGAGTGTACACACTAATGCTATATCGAGCCGAACAGTCGTTTATCGTGTGATTGGCCTGATATTTGGCTGGAAACCCTGTAGTGTTTACCCAGCCTAAGGTTAGAGAGATGCTGTGTAAACAGAGACTACGTCATATCGGACAAAGTCTACAGAGATTGAAGTGCTGCATTTAACACAATCCAACGTTAAAGGTTAAGGAACCATGCACTGAGACTGTGTTTGACTGCGGAAGTGGACCACCATCAAAGTCCCATTTTATCGGGATTGGAAGAAAAGTAGATGGCACCATGTAACACCGATGCTATGCGTTTCTGAGCTCACCAAAATAACACACCCTACATCCTGGCCAGGTGAACATTCCTTACATACCCCCCCCCCCCTCCAACTATCCTGATTTGTGGTGAACCTGTGCTCCACATGTAACAAGTAGGTAGCGGATTGAGAATTTATTTATGTGTTTACTATATAAAATAAATGCATTTAATAATGGAATCTTGCTGACTTTTGGGTTACTAATGGCTAGAGAAATCTCTTGAAAGGCTAAGAGGATAAATTTCTTGAAAGGCTCAAATTTTAGAATTAGTCGAGTATTATACAGTGTATCCTATTAATCCATGTGCTTATCCCTAATTCCTACCATCCCACCATTTCTTTAACTATTCCTAATAAGACTCATCACTTTCCAAGTGTATAATTATTGGGTCTTCTCTGGTTGTGAGCTCAGCTTTCTCCACATCAGTGTTGGCAACATTCTCTCTCCAGAAGAAGAAAATCGTCATCGCCACTAACAAGTACCCAATTAGGACACCACAAATGAGAAAGACATTAATATAATGAAGCTTACAATTTACTTTCCCTACCACTGGCACACAAACAAGTACAAAGATAAAAGAAGCAATAAGCTAAATAACCTAGATGCTCATAGTTATCTTGTACGGTAATATATGAATAGACGTGGCACCTTTTTTTATTAGAAGTTCACCACTGGGCTTTACCATCGGGTACGTCCCAGGAAGGGAAGGGCTGACAAAATTTAGCCTGGAGGGCAAACCTCGACTCGGCTGCCTATTTTCAATGAAACAAAATGCAAGTGGTCCAGTGATCCAGCCCAAGGTAGACCATTATGGAACCGGCACGGGGGGCAGATGCCACCAGCCCAGCCAGCCCCTGATCCCAGGGGGTAAAATGATCTTCTCTTGTTGGCACCACTGAACTGCATGGACTAAGGAATCATTACCAAATATACATATTTTTTTGATGGAAGAAATATTATTGGCACCAAACATGTGTAAAGCAGATATAAAATATTACAGTCAGGCCGGTTACTTCTAAAAACAAAAGTCTAAACAGTAGCAAAAACTATAATACAGTAACAAAATACCATAAAACTAAAAAAGATTTTTTTTTTTATATGAGAATGCTATTGTCTTTTAATTTGTCAGGTTATCCCACATTCAGATACCACTTTATTATAAGAGTAGAGCTATTTATCAGATAGAACCAATCAGTTTTAAAGGACGTGTTGTTGGAAGGACAGCACATACTCCCATCCTAATTTGTTTAGCATTGTTCGTTCGTGGCGAGGACGCTTCAATTAGTCCCAACAGGCAAATCCTTGCCTCTAGTGGGACCACACACCCAGAGCCCATCATAAATTAATTTAAACCTCTTCCTCCAGTAATCTGCAAGTACCGGATATTGCCAGAGATGATGATAAAAGGTAACGCCTAAGCTATGGCATGTGGGACACGTCTAGGTTTGGGGTCATAAATAATGCATGAGCAGTATATAATGGTGTTAATTTATCTTTCAAATAAGGAAAGACTACCTAGGGAACAGATACAGCATTTTCCCAATCAGAGTCCTCAATGGGACCAATATTGCGTTACCAGGCTTGCTCACTTCATTACCTTACATTGTAATGAAATGGGAGTATAAATTACCAGTTCATTTATTAACACTTATGGATGTAATCTAGCACTGGACATTCCCAGATTGCTGCTAATGCACCAGGAAATTGCATTGTGGGAGCAAGGTGATTCTGAACATATTGAACAAAAATCTTTGGAATTGGAAAACTGGACATAGTTGTTTGAAGGATTTAAGCATACCTTATTTATATAATTGTTCCAAATTCCATGTTTCCACTCCCTTACAAAGACCCACATTAGGAAGCAAAAACAATTCAATAGCATTATCCCCCAAGGGAATATAAAATCGTAAACACCCTTCCATTAGTATGGATTTGGCCAATTTCTATATTATTACTGCTTGAAATTATTTGGGGAAGGGGCTGTACCTGAAGGGTTCTTAAAAAGGTTGCAAAGTTAGTCATTCCTCCCTCATTGAAAATTTAAAATCAAACTCATCTTCTGAATGATTCTTTGAGATGTGACAGGTGCATTGCATATAAAATTTTGACTGAAAATAGTGTTTTAATTTAGGTTAATATGGATAAATACCGGCAATGGTAGCTTAGACCATAAGTTAGTTTTCTTATAGATCAAGTCAAATAATGCAGCAATATTTTCTGTCAGAAACATAGTTAATTCATGGGTAATTCAGATTACTAAATTTGTAAATATGTCCACCCAATAAGGCACATAGTCTGATATTGTGGGCAGCACGGTGGCTTAGTGGTTAGCACTTCTGCCTCACCGCACTGGGATCATGAGTTCGATTCCCGACCATGGCCTTATCTGAGTGGAGTTTGTATGTTCTCCCTGTGTTTGCATGGGTTTCCTCTGGGTTCTCCGGTTTCCTCTCACACTCCAAAAACATACTAGTAGGTTAATTGGCTGCTATTAAATTGCTCTTAGTTTCTCTCGGTCTGTGTGTATGTTAGGGGACTTTGACTGTAAGCTCCAATGGGGCAGGGACTGATGGGAATGAGTTATCTGTCCAGTGCTGCGGAATCAGTGGCGCTACATAAATAAATAGATGATGATGATGATATTGTAGCGGGTGGCGGCTATTGTCCCAAATGGCGCTTAATCCTGAATATTGTCCAGCCTAAGTTATAATTTTTAATGCCCTCTGGAAGGATGAGGATGTGTCTTCCAGAAATAAGATCATATCGCATTAAATCCAAATTTTTCCTCAAATTCTGCCATATATAATTCTTGGCGACTAGAATTGAACCCTGGTGCAAACAGCAAGAGGTTCCGTAGCAATACTGGAGTGAGGTGGGAGGAGCAACCTGGCACTGTCTGGTGCCTGGTGCCAGTGTGAGCAACAACCATAGCTGCTAATTCCGCTTATAACAAGCGAAATTGGGCTTCTTTTTTTCCCGAGTTGCGGGTTTTTTTAGGCTGCCGCTTGTTGCTTCTTTTTGGGTTTGGAGTTGGACACACTGCCCACACATGGTCTCCTCAAACTGCATATTTTTTTTTCTTCTTTGGTCTGTTTACATTTAGTGATTGGGGCAATCACATGTTTTGTTTTATGGGTAGGTGCAGCGATATTCCTCCAATAAAGTGGCATTTTTGTTTGTTGGTGGGCGGAGTCAGAGGAGGACGTGGAATAAATCACAGGAAGACGGATCTGCAACAACCTGCTGAAATAAGTGCTGTGACTGTACTATTGCTGCACTTATAGCAGGTAATACTGCTATATAACACCCTGCCGTCCCATTCAGTAGCTGCTCATGTCAGATGACTGCTTTCAGAGCCCTATTTTTATACTGTTATTATAGGCAAACCGAGGGGGGGTTTCTTAGTGCCTGGAAACCCCCATCCAAGCCTGGGGCACTGTATAATTGAGGTGGCTGGACCCTGCCCCCGCTTCACACGGCTCTGCTTGAAAAGGGAGAGCTGTGTGCACCTAACAGTAGTGCACGCAGCATTGCCCATGTATATTATGGAGATAGGAAGAGTTGGAGAGCAGCCAAGCACTGTCTAAAATTATCGCCACATGCATGCTGGTCACGCCCACTGGTGGTGTGATGTGATGTGGAAACCCCTCTTTACAAATCCTGTGTTTGCACCTGGTTATATCATGGGGCTGTCTTGTACAGACATACCAGTGTCCTTGCATACATTATACTAAGTTCACATATCTTGTGGATCTTGCCTTTTTTACTTGCCGGGCGATGCTGTGGTGTAATTATGGTTAATAAGAATCTCTGTGTATTTGGGGATTATTCAATCTGCAGCCGTGTCAGTTTCCCCAATTTCAAAAGGGTCATTTACTGCATTTGCTTCTTCTTTTGCCATATCAGTGTAGAAATGTGTCTTCTTGTGTTTACAAAGGTTTACTAAGTGGAGATTGAGTGTAGAAAGTAGTGTTCTAGAAAACGACTGTCCCCTGTAAGTTGGGCTTCTTTTTGGGTTTTTTAGGCAACCCTGGCAACAACAGCTGCCCATTAGCACACAGTTTTGCCGTAGGACATGAGTATAACATGCCTATCCACTAAGAAAACATTTTCCTCCTGAATAGTGGTCGGACACTTACAAGTCGACAGCGCGTTGTTCCATAAATGTCTGCATTAAGGTAAATGCCAATAAACTGCTCCATAGATGGTACTATGTCCCCTCTAGGCTACACGTTATATATCCACAATCAAGCACCACATGTTGGAGAACTTGTGGCCATACAGGAACCTTTATGCATATTTGGTGGGACTGTCTCAGGATATGCCCGTACTGGACTGCTGTCCTTTCGCTAGCCTCAGCAGTCCTTGACACCCCTATACCCTCTGACCCTAAGCATGTTCTACTGTCCTTACCTCTCCCAGAACTCCCCACACATACCCATAAGCTTCTCCGGCACATAATTAGTGCAGCTACCTGTCAAATAGCCGCCTCTCGGAAAAATCCTACACCCCCAATGCTTCAAATGGTCTGTGGTTGGGTTTGGCATACTTACCAGATGGAGCACATCACCAGTGTGCTGAGAGGCTCCTCCGTGTCTTTCTATAAAGTTTGGTCTCCGTGGGCTTCATACTACAACCAACCTCTGCTCCAATTTTAACAGAGACTGGACCTTTATTGGAACTATCAGATTAGACTACTCCATCTTATTTAACGCGTGAACTCCCTCCCCCTTCCCTCAGTCCCTCCCAATTCTCTCTTACCTTCCTCCTTTAACCCTATACCATACCTTAATACCCCCCCTTCTCCCTTGTTTCTACTGTTGAAAAAAAGAACAACTTTATGGTACTAGATTAACCTAAAGTTAAATTTATATTGTAAAAGCACTGAGAGAGTGTGTCGTACATCCTGATTTCTACATGTGCATCTACTATCTCGCTAATGTACCTTTCAAGAATTATGTAACATTGTTCAAGATAAGATGTTATTAATAAAACGTATTTAAAAAAAAGCAAAAAAAAAACATTTTCCTCAAAACCAAATTCATCAATGCAACTTTTTGATAGGGTCGTTCAACGAAACCAAAGGCCATGGCAGAGTCTAGTATGATATACATGCCTCCCTGAAATTATCATGAAGAAATTGAGGGGTACATTTACTAAACTGCGGGTTTGAAAAGGTGGAGATGTGGCCTATAACAACCAATCAGATTCTAGCTGTCATTGTGTAGAATGTACTAAATAAATGACAACTAGAATCTGATTGGTTGCTGTAGGCAACATCTCCACTTTTTGTCAAACCCGCTGCTTAGTAAATCTAGGCCTGAATGTTTTCAAAACTTCTACTTATATTTAAGGATGTTGATTTCCCTGTCGTAAAACCAGTCTGCTTGGAGAGGATTATAAAGGTTATAACTAGATTTAATTTTATTGCAAACATGTTTAAGGTTTTTTTCACGGCTATCTTGTATATTTATCTCAAAGGATCTATTGCAAGGTGTCTTCTCTGATTTTAATGAAATGAGCATTGATGACCTACATAACACCAGGGGGTAGATTTACTAAACTGCGGGTTTGAAAAAGTGGAGATGTTGCCTATAGCAACCAATCAGATTCTATCTGTCATTTTGCAGAATGTGCTAAATAAATGTTAACTAGAATCTGATTGGTCGCTATAGGCAACATCTCCTCTTTTTTAAACCCACAGTTTAGTAAATAGACTCCTGGGTCCTTACCAGTATAAGATGAATTCTTTTGAAGCCTTTCCTCATGGAGGGATCAAACTGGCACCAAGGAAAGGCTTCACTATATAAAGTTAGTAAGAGTAGGACCAGATATATATATAATCTCTGTGGGATTCCTGAGAAACATTGAGCCAAAATGTGTAATATATAAAATTGAGTATGAGCACTAATACAATGAATACAAATTGCATAATTTAATAATAATTAATATCATGTTTAAAATAATACACATTAGTATGAATATAAATTCACACAGAATAGATTGACACAATTGCAAAGATCACTGGTAAATTTGCATATATAGCTGTGAATAAATAAAAAATCGAGTGTTATATTAGATCATAATGTTTATTGTCTCCTAATTAGGAAGGTAATATTGTTCCATACCACTGCAGGAAAATTAGACTTGAAGCTGTGCTAATGTTGCTCTTAATTAGGAACCAACACATCCCACTTGTAAAGGTAAATATTCAAATGTAAAAGGAGCGCTGTATAGCTCTAGAAAAGCATCAGTATCAGCTCACATTATGTTCAAACTCTTTCAACAGTTGGGATCTACTACAGCATATAATTGTGTCAAATATAGAACATTTGCTGTAGAATCGGATAAAGTCCCAATCTAGGTGATTGATAATAATCTAGCAGCTACTCTGATGCATTTCTCCACAAATCTTTCTTCACAAACATGTGCCTCTGGTGAAACCCCATGTTTGTGGATAAATGCGTTGGTCACTTGCTGGCAGGCTAAGATATAGGGGTGTATTGCTAAACTGCGGGTTTGAAAAAATGGAGATGCTGCCTTTAGCAACCAATCGGATTCTAGCTGTCATTTTGTAGAATGCACTAAATAAATGAAAGCTTAAATCTGATTGGTTGCGATAGGGATCATCTCCACTTTTTCAACCCGCAGTTTAGTAAATTTACCCCATAGTCTGTGTGAGACAGAGAGGCGAAGGAAGCAGAATGGCATGATAATTAGCATAGCTTAGGATGTGATGTGCACTCCCAATCCTACTACCAAGTCTGGAAAAAAGGTGGATAAAGGACCAAAAGAACAATATGTACATTGGGGTACATACGTGTCTAAACATTTGTCATGGCACTTATTAAAATCCCCCTGTGAAATAGAGGGAGTGTCAGGGTATTGGCCCATAAATGCTGCATCTGCACTAGGATGGGGGAGGTAGGAGACGAAGGGCTAGATTTACTAAACTGTGGGTTTGAAAAAGTGGAGATGTTGCCTATAGCAACCAATCAGATTCTAGCTGTCATTTATTTAGTACATTCTACACAATGACAGCTAGAATCTGATTGGTTGCTATAGGCAACATCTGCACTTTTTCAAACCTGCAGTTTAGTAAATATACCCCTAAGACCCCTAAGTGGTGCTCTTAAAGGAATTGCAAACTGAAATGTATAGTATATTAAACTAGGATCAATAACCACCTTGAATTTTGAGAATATGGAGCATAATATATCCAAACGACCCATCCTCTTCACAACGAGAGCGGCTTACCACTTGTAATATGTATCTTCTATAAACTTGTAATGTTGGCGAACTTTTTCCTGATAAAATTCAAGCTCTAAGATCTCCTATTGTTATTTAGTAGGTGAGAACGTTAACTGATATATGCGTTAGCATAAACACTATCATATACAAAATTATAAACCCACCCATGTGATATCAAGAACATTAGTATAATCCTGTCTGACGGGAGTCTTATTTTGCTTCGTAGAATAACGGCGATAGCTGGAGAGCAGAAGATCCCTCACAGGTGGCAGAAGATCCCTCACAGGTGGCAGAAGATCCCTCACAGGTAGAAGAAGATCCCTCACAGGTAGAAGAAGAGCCCCCACAGTTAGAAGATCCCTCACAGGTAGAAGAAGATCCCTCACAGTTAGAAGAAGATCCCTCACAGGTAGCTGAAGATCCCTAAAGATTTCTGAAGAATATTGGAACCTACCTACAAAAGCTCTATTCGTGCATATAGATACATTAGAACCTTAAGTTCCGTAAGCAGGATATTTTACGTCTTGTTCACAATATACTTCATTGTGGTGAGGCAGACAAATTTCAATCAGCGCCTCACTAAACCCTGTGTGGTTTTAAAGAACTGTACATGGTAGCACTAGACAGCAGAATATTTCATGTTAAAGTGATTTGTGAAACTACCTCAAGGGCCTGGCCATAGGGTAGCAGGAATTCGACGAGTATGCTGGAGGTCACACAACCACTATTGTAACAACATAGAAGATATATACTATATTTTGTGACATTATTTAAAGTTCGATTGCTATCTTATAACATATGATACTATTTCATGTTTGCAACACAATTATATATGTAACTGTGTATGGAAGTGATAACAACATATTTATTATTAAGATGGATTATTGAGATGGAGCACAGTGGATAGTATGACTCCTCCAAGGGATAGTGGCACAAAAAATGGTCTAACAGGAGCAAAAACATGTACATCTTGGTCAGAATTGTCAGACACATAATGAACACTGTACGGAAGTCCTGTGATATCATTAGGGATAGCCATTAGAGAGGCTGGGGTATGCAGAGGAGAACTCTTTCAGCAATAATATATCCTGTTATTGCTGGCAATCACAAGGTGACTCCAGGTGGGCTAAGGGCGCAGCGTTACGGGGCCCTGAAGTGAGAGGGGCCCACCAATGTCAGGTTGCCCCTCCTGTAAGGGACCTGTTCCCAGCAAGGCCCCGCTTTGTTTTCAAAAGAGCAGTGAGGAGACCTCTTCTGGGTGGTACATGCGCTGAACCGCGCTTGCTCAGAAGAAGCCCCCCGCTCTGCTCTATTGAGAGCAGCATCGCCGGACCCCTCCCCAAATTTGGCTATGGAGCTCGTCGATGCACTGGTTCACTTCTAGACGACTCATTAGAGTTTTTAGGGTCTCCTATTGTGAAAACATGGATGGACAGGAGAATAGCCTTGGCACCTCTACTTGCGCAACTTTATTTAAATTACTTTATGCATTAAAATTAGCTTGTAAATCTAAAAAAAAAAAATTGCAAGCAGCCCCATGCAAAATAGCTTTAAATATCTAGAGCTAGATCTACTTAGCTGCGGGTTTGAAAAAGTGGGGATGTTGCCTATAGCAACCAATCAGATTCTAGCTGTCATTTTGTAGAAGGTACTAAATAAATGAAAGCTAGAATCTGATTGGTTGCTATAGGCAACATCCCCATTTTTTTTCAAACCCGCAGCTTAGTAAATCTAGCCCCCAGTGTTCCTAGACACTATCTAATTTTAGAGCATGGTTTGGAGCAGCACTGGGTCAGATTATCTGCTGCTGAACCCTTTTGTTTCTTGTCCTTTAATGGCTCACTGCTGCCTCTCAGCTACACACCAGGCCCGATGGCCTTCTTCTGTGTGCTATTCGTACCGACCTTGCGATAAAGACAGGGAAAGATAAAGGTATTGAAACAGTATGATTAAAAAGCACTTCTTACAGAATATGCCCCAGAAAAACTAATCTGCAAAATAATAAGATAGATGTGCTAGCAGTTCCCTTTCTTATGGGATATATTCTGTGGCAAAAATGTGAATGTGCATATTTTAAATTAGCTCTACCTCATATTTTCGATCCAACCATAGCCAAACTATTATTTGTGGGGCCATAGCCCATTTAAGATTTGTTTCATGGTTCAAACAAACAATGTTTTAAATTACCATTTTAAAGACATACTATGCCATTTATAGTGTACAAAACATTTTAAGAAACAATTTCATTCAAAAATATTCATAAAGATCATTTTGATCCAAATTCCCAGAATTCCTTTCACCCTGAACGCAATACTGATACACTTGCTGCAAAACAATTAGAAACTCGAGTTATTACCTCACACTGTGGTGAATTCTAATATAGATTTGAAGATCTTGGACTTAAAGGAGACCTGCTACATGCACATAGTGGAGGCAGACATTTTGTGGGTTGAACCAATATTGGCGAATATGCCGCCTTTCAATTTCCCTAGGAACTAATGCCTCACAAGTACTGGTCAAGCGTTGTTAATATTAGTCATGAAGTTTATCAGTGATGTCACTGGTTCCTGGTGAATTGGTATGCTGCATGTATCACGCATCTCACAAGTTTCGCTCCGTGTGGTTCACTATGTGCTTTGGTTTCTCTTGGTTACCACTATCTGCTGTTCAGCCTGGCGTTTCTCTATCATCTGACGCTATTTTGCCTAGTGGTCTGCGCATGCGTTTCCCTGGGAACCTTGAAAACCTCTGCTCCGCAGTGATTGGATCATCTACAGCCAGCTCCCATTATAAGGGCCCTCCTCCCTTTAATGGGTGTCAGATCATCAGGTCTCTCCACCTGATAGGAAGCATCTCCTCTGACTCCTGTTCTTTCTTACCTCGTGGATGGTGCAGCTTGTTGTTACTCAGAATACCTGTGCAGCTCATCACTAGCCAGCAACACCTGTGCAGCTCAGAATACCTGTGCTGCTCATTGCTTCTCAGCAATTACCTGTGCAGCTCATCACTACTCTGCAATACCTGTTCTGCTCACTACTTCCCAGTAGTACCTGTACTGCTCTCTGCTTCTCAGCAACTACCTGTGCAGCTCATCACTACTCAGCAATAACTGTTCTGCTCACTGTTTCCCAGTAGTACCTGTGCTACTCACTGCTTCTCAGCAGTTACCTCAGGGGCGCACGGAGGATTGTTGGGGGGGGTTTCTTCCCGCCGACCCCCCCCAAAAAAACCCCCAAAAAACGAGAGATAGCTGCTTTCGCCAGCGCTGTCTTATACAGCAGCTGCGGCGCTGTCTAAGAAGCGTCTGCGGCGGTGCTGTATACAATACAGCACCATAATTAAAAACACTCAGTGAATGAACATAATGACCAAATGTACTAGTCAGGTCAGGTATCCGGATATATAGCGATACCTAACCCTAGTCTCCACCATTGCCTAATCTATTAGAACTCCAGAAATTCTTGTTATACCTATACTACTATTTAGTAGCAGAGGGGTGAGGTTATGTACCTATGCACGACTAGATCTACTATATTTACTATATACTAAATTGGTGCAGTACTTAATTCCACCTCTAGGAGCGAATACATGAGACTATGGGCCTGATTCATTAAGGTTCTTAAATGAAGAGGATTCTCATTTCAGTCTCCTGGACAAAACCATGTTACATTGCAAGGGGTGCAAATGTGTGTTCTGTTTTGCATATAAGTAAAATACTGACTGTTTTTTCATGTAGCACACACATATCAACTTTAAATTTCAGTGTACAAATAAGCTATCAAGTATTTGTGTGTTACATAAAAAAAACAGTCAGTATTTTACTTATATGCAAAACAGAACACACATTTGCACCCCTTGCAATGTAACATGGTTTTGTCCAGGAGACTGAAATGAGAATCCTCTTCATTTAAGAACCTTAATGAATCAGGCCCTATGTTCCTAGGAGAGGAAATATGTAAAGGAGTCCAAATGAGATACTAAGTATCCTGAAATAAACCATAATATGATAGATAGTTTTGGACACACTATTAAGAAAATCTATTATACCTATACACCCAATATCACTACATTATCTATGTGATATTGGTACAGCTCATTACTCAATATTATTGATAGGACACAGTGAGACAGCACAGTAGTCTTTTTTACTACTTCTTAACAGTGTTTCACCTAGTACATTTGGTCATTATGTTCATTCACTGAGTGTTTTTAATTATTTCGCTAATGTATCATCTGTTTATTATAATAAAGATATTACTTTTAACAGAAATTTATTATATATATTGAATCTAAAAAGAGTGCCCTATATACACATTTCCCATCCCTCCCTTTCCTCTTCTCCTTTTTTCAATATGCATATTGGTAATGTGTAGGAGCACCTCCCCACTCTATGAGACATAGATCTCCTCAACATATAAGGGGTTCAGCTTGGTGCGGTGAAAATTGTTATGTTTACAATACAGCACCGCCGTGGACGCTTCTTTGACAGCGCCGCGGCTGCTGTATAGGACAGAGGCCACTTAGTTAGCGCAGGGGGGGTTTCTAGAGACTCAGAAACCCCCCCCCCTGCGTGCGCCACTGTACCTGTACAGCTCAACGCTACTCAGCAACACCTGTGTGGCTCACCACTTCTCAGCATTACCAGTACAGCTCAGCACTACTCAGCAATACCTGTGCAGCTCATTGCTCCCCAGCATTATCACTGCAGAGCATTGCTCATCATTGGTCCTGTTCCAGCGTTATAACATCTGTATGGACCTCAGTGCTATTGCACTCTGCAGCTCATCGCTTCACCGCCATATTGGTTCAGCTTCCCTCACAATCAAGACCTGTAAATTCACCACAGAGCATCGCTTTTCATTGGTCCTGTTACAGAGTTATACACCTGTATGGACCTCAGTGCTCCAGCGCTCTGCCGTGCATCTCTTCACCACTACTACCGTTCTGCCTAACAACTAGTCGGTGGTTCTGCGCATTCGCTGCTCTGCGCCCCCTAGAGGACCGCGACCTGCAGTGGAGAGCAGCCAAGGCTATATTCCCTTGCTGGAATCCCTGGTGAACACCTCTCCACCGTTAGACTCCGCACCTCTCTGGGGGTAAGCTTTCACTCTAGCAGCAATTAGGACCGTTTACCCGACTTTTGTGACAGCATGCTCATGAACTAAGCGCAAAAAATTCCTGCCTCTACTCTAAGGGGTCTATTTATCAAAGCGTGTAAAGGCCTATGGCCAGTGAAAATGGGTGTTTTTGCCAGAGATAGAGTTTCACCCTACCTATCAAAGGGTTGCTGCCACTGATAGCACTTCTATTGTGGGAGGTAAAGGTCCTCAAGGCTTTGCTGGACTTTGCCGGAGATATCTTACTGAATGGTTTACACATAGGCACGTCATCCGAGACCGGCCCGGCAACGTTAAGCCTTACCGCTCTGCTCCTGGCCAGTATCGATGAGGCAGCTGAGTTGTCCAGGCGATATTTTATTAATAAATGAAGGCTATGAATGAAATAGAAAATCATTGTAATTGCCGCTTCCATGGAATAGGCTCATAAAACAACCTATATTTTCTACAGATACTACAAATTAAATCTCACGCCAACGTCACCTAAATAATGTGCATGTTTTTTTATTTCTATCGTTTCACCTTACATTCTTAATGCTGTAACACCCGCTGTAAATTACAGAATTGTATTTTGTAATGACCAAATTAACAGAGAAACCCCAGCACACTAAAGTTATATTTACTGTGTGTTGTGTCTTGTAATGCAGCAAGAATGATAATGTAGCACGTTATGCTCTCAATGTTACTGATTTGTTAGGCTGTCCCTTAATGTGACTCAGTGTGCAAAGTAAACTGTGGATAAATGTGGCCAATTTCGCACATATTGAAAGATGTTACTGTGAATGGGTAGACAGCTCCTCTAATGCGAATTTGTTACTTTTCCGTTCGTTAATGCAATTTAGTAAGGATTCGTCTGTAATATTATAATATAAAATAATACATTAATTATATATATATATATATATATATATATATATATATATATATATATATATATGTGTGTATATTATCCATATTCTATGTAATATATGTTCTGCAGCCAAATACTAGTTGCCTAGGAAACAGAAATAATTTACTGACGTGTGACCCAGACCCAGGGGCAAATTGCCATTTTGGTCAGTCCTCCTCTGGATATGCTGCAAGAGGCATATTCAGCACAGTAGCACAGTGGTTAGTATTGCACATGTTTGTGCGGGCTTCCTCCGGGGCATCCGGATTCCTCGCTCACTCAAAAAACATACTGATAGGTTAATTGGCTTCTGACTAAATTAACCCAAGTGCTTGTGGTCGTGTGGCAGGGAATATAGATTGCGAGCTCCACTGGGCCAGGAACTGAGGGCCTGATTCATTAAGGAACTTAGGCTAGAAATTTCTTACAAACGGCTCCTGGACAAAACCATGTTACAATGCAAGGGGTGCAAATTAGTTTTCTATTTTGCACATAAGTTAAATACTGACTGTTTTTTCATGTAGCACACACATATCAACTTTAAATTTCAGTGTACAAATTTCAGTGTACAAAGAAGCTGTCAAGTATTTGTGTGCTACATGTAAAAACAGACATTATTTAACTTATGTGCAAAATAGAAAACTAATGTCTGTTTTTTCATGTAGCACACAAATACTTGACAGCTTATTTGTACACTGAAATTTAAAGTTGATATTTGTGTACTACATGAAAAAACAGTCAGTATTTAGCTTATGTGCAAAACAGAAAACTAATTTGCACCCCTTGCATTGTAACATGGTTTTGTCCAGGAGACATAAGTAAGAAATTTCTTGCCTAAGTTCCTTAATGAATCAGGCCCTGAGTGATTAATTATTCTCTGTAAAGTGCAGCATAATGTAATAGCTGTTAATAAATAAACACATAAATAAATATGTAAAATAAGGAAA
Source organism: Mixophyes fleayi (assembly GCF_038048845.1). Classification (NCBI taxonomy): domain Eukaryota; kingdom Metazoa; phylum Chordata; class Amphibia; order Anura; family Limnodynastidae; genus Mixophyes; species Mixophyes fleayi. The sequence continues at coordinate 86,558,027 of NC_134411.1, read as the reverse complement.
TAATGTTTTGGATTAGATGAAAAGTTACCCAATAATGGACGGTACCAGCAGGACCTGTAGACCAAAATATTTCAATACAGCTATCATTAAATTGGAAATGCAATATATACAGTTACACAATTGACAGCATTTTTAACTTTCTTTGTTACATTTGCAAGTCTTTAAGTGAAAAAAACGTAAATGTTGCTAGCTGTCAAATACCATATTTACAGTGTTACTGTGCATCCAACATGTCTCTTCTACTGCATATTCAAGTCCTAAATCTGTGCTTATATCTAATCTTTGCTGGATTTGTTGGCTGCAACTTAATTAAGCCTGGACTTACCTGCTCTCTGTTAAACATCCATCCGTAATCTATGGTAAATAGTCTCCTTCCTGAAAGAAAGACTTTGGGATTCAAATAGTGACTATATAAAATAAATATAGAAATCTGTTTGTTTGTCTGCATTGGAGAAATCTGTACTAGTTGCATAAAAACATATACACACACACATATTATATATATATATATATATATATATATATATATATATATATATGTACATATACTACTATGCTATACTGACTCATAACCCAAATATATGTTATAGTTAAGTGCCTCAGTAGTATTTATCTGGAATCCTGACAACGTCCAATGATTGAAAACTGTAAACTGACATTGAAGGTTCTATAAAGTTGACATTTCCTACAGGGAAACATAAAGAATGAATAATGACCTTAATGAAAACTCTTTTTTAGTTGGGAGCTATGTGTCAGGTATTCTTAAATCAACACGATACAGAGGATGTGATTACACAAATCAAACAGTTTACCAAATGTTTTTTTTCTGTCTCCAGTTCCCTTTTCTCATACTTACCTGCTCTCCTAGAACATCCTAGACACACCGGAATTTCCAAACCACCCTCCCGGTTCCTGCCTCCCGTCTTGTGTAGAGGGCGGGGTCTTGGCGATGTGATTTGCATAATCATGGCCCTATCCCCTGGATCATGATACATTGTCCTTTGGACTCTCGGAGGGGAGGTACCAATATGATTTTACTACACATTATAATTTGCTTAGGTAGATATGTTGAAGTTATTTTGCATAAAGTTACATTTTTTTGTTCCCAGCACCTTGATCAGTCATTCGTTATGCTAATACCTCATCAATATCACTATTATTTAGTGACTTATTGGGCAGAATATTCTCACCCTTTATTTTATCTCTTTTTCACAATTTTGAATGAAATTCAGATGCAAAACCAAAACCAAAACATGAGAATTTTTGGGCAAAACCAACAAGGATTGTTTTATAACCAAAATCAAAACCAAAACACGGGGGTCTGCACACATCTCTAATATATATACTATAATATATAATAATCTATTTCTCATACACATGACCTCTTACCATATCTCACTAAAAATGTCTTGTTTTGCTTTTAAACGCACCCAATGATTAGGACATATTGTCACTTTTACTCACACAATAATTAACAGTTCTCAGTAATAGGGACAAGGAATAAATTGACTTCATTGTGGGGCTTTGGCTATTATCTGGTGTTCAATTAACACTTTAGCAAATAAAGCACATTAATTCTAAGTGTAAAATGAACAAGATAAATGAAGCAATAATTAAAGGGGCAATACATTAAAGACATCAACTGTATTAGTATGTATTATTGGCTTTTACATGGGAATGGAAGGATGTATCACGGGTCGGAACAGTGAAACTTAGTGAATTGTGCTATGTCACAGGATCTAGCAGTGTGACACATCCTTTGGGACTTTGCCAGGGTCTGAGGTGTGGTGGATAGTGCAGGGTTAACTGCATACCCCCCAAATTTCAGTTCTGCATTTATGGCTCTGTCCCGCCCGGGGACATGTTTGGGAAAGTTGGGGGAAGGGAGATAGCTAATGGGCAGCCTATGGGGGAATGGTCGTGCCAGCATCGTGATGTGGCCACGTCATGTCGGGGACTTGCATGCTGGGAGGTATGGTTATGTTATGTACGTCTAGTCGCTATCCAATGACGATTGTCCACTGCCAGTGATGTGGTTTCAAAGCACAAAGTGATTTCATAGCCAAAAGTAGCAGAATAACAAGTCAGTGTAAAATAAGTACAGTCGTTACTTAGTAGGTGCCCTGGATCCAGCATACAGTCATTCAGTCCTGAAATCTGTGGTCAATATGACTGACTACTGGTCCCAGAGCCTCTGCTTATATACAGTCAGTGATACAGTGAAAACAATACAGATGATTGGCATGTTTCCATAGGTTCAGGCTTCAGGAAGGTCCAGTGTAATGCAGGTCATTGGCCAGTTTAAACGATGCCATCCAAGGGTGGGGGTCAGCTCTCCAGAAGATGCATACTAATCTTCCCGCCAAGAACTAGTTCAAACTGGTCTATTAGCATTACACACTACAATTCATGATCATTTATTCCCTATAATCCATATCTAGCATGTGCAAGGTGCGATCTTTTAGGTGATTGAACCGGACATCTGCGTATAAATAGGGGATTAGAATGATACCAGACATGATTTGTTTCCTGTGACCTGAACCTAAGATCTCAATAACGTGTATATAACATTATAATATTTCACCATAAACTCTGCTACATTTCAGTACAAATAACTATGTGTTGCAACTAATTTTAATATGAGATAATTATATGTGTATGTGTTCGTGTAAATGCGTGTATAAGTGTTCACACGTGTTGTGGTTAGTTACGCTCCTCCACGCCGTAGCCTGCTATTCGCATAACTTCAGACATAGACAATCGGATTTTTAGATATTAATTTGCAATGACCATATCCAATTATCTGACTTTGACAGTTTACTGAAGGAAGGTCGGGCGCTAAGGTGGGTCCTGCACCTCCATAGGGTCTGCTAAATCACAGCCTGAATATTGAGGCGCTAGTCATGTTCCAACCTGTCCAGCTTATTGCTGAGTTCCTGGGAGTGTTTAGAGTCCTCTATCCACAGCCAGCCAGCGTCACCTGGAAGCTGAGTATATGGTAAATAGCAGTGATAGGAAGTTTTCCATTACAGCGATTACAATATATAGAGCAGCAGATACGTTTAGCAGACATACAGTTATGGCCTCATATAGGGTTGGGCATATTTGCACCCGAATGTAGACGTAGTATTTCAACATACAAATATACTTACATTCCATTATACTGTAGAAAGGGCAGCTTGACAGAGTTAGAAGCAAATGCGAGAGTCACATTACCCTATTCATACACAATATAATGTAATACAGAGAAGCGTCTCAACAGTGTTATTCATATAAAAGTCCCCCAAGTCCAACATTTAGCCCTTTATAACTCCAATAGGAATCTGCTTTCCTGCAGTAGTCCAAATGCAAGTGACAATCAAGTAATCAAAGTAGACAGCCATAACTTAGCATAATATTCTGCAATGCTAATGATTGAACTATCATTTGGGAGGTTTTAATATATAAGCATACAATCAGAAGCAGCTAGATAGTGCTGCTGGTATCATCATCATCACATATTTTACATTGGGCCCCCTAAGAAGCATATGTGGGTATGTGTTCCAGTCTCATTATTAGGGGATGATCTATACTTGCATGAACATGTCCTTGCTGCCCTCAACTTAAACTTGCCTACCTCTGCTCTGCCACTTCAAGGGGCTACAAGCTACCAATCAGGATACATATGCATTTCGATACACGTGCAGCACAGAAATGCGTCATGTACACCACAAAAATTTACAAAATTGGGTGAAAGAAAAATTATACTGACATATTTGCTGGAGACCTTGGTTTAAATCCCTTGAATAAGTCACTGTCTTCCTGCATCACAGACATTTAAGGTAGACCGAAAGCTTGATCGGTTACAGAAACTGAAAAATGATGGGGTTCATGTATCAAGGTAAATATGGAGGAAAACGCGTTGAATTTTCCATTCTCTCCTCCATATTTGCCTACGAATACCTGCTTTACTCGTCTGGGGTGTGTGATTGGCTGAGGTGTGGATTGCGGCTACCTATGGTAATGAGATTAATCATATCATAATTACAATTAGTTTAATCTTAATTGTTGCTCTCTGCCCTCCTCTCCTCATTGGCCTCTGTAATGGCGGAGATCATCTCTGCTTCATTTTTGAACTGTGCTACATTATATATAGCAACATAATATTAAATATGGGTTCGCTCTGCTTAAGAAAAAGGAAGCATTTACGCTCTATGTACATTAGTAAAAAAAACTATATGTGCTATGGAAAAATAATTCAAAACTATTTATATAGCGCCACAAATTCCGCATCTCTGTACAGAGAACTCATTCACATCAGTCCCTGCCCCATTGGAGCTTACAGTTTAAATTTCCTAATACACACACAGACAGAGACAGACTAGGGTCAATTTGGTAGCAGCCAATTAAACTACCAGTATGTTTTTGGAGTGTGGGAGGAAACCGGAGCACCCAGAGGAAACCCACGCAAACACAGGGAGAACATACAAACTATACTCAGATAAGGCCAAGGTCGGGAATTGAACTCATGACCCCAGTGCTGTGAAGCAGAAGTGCTAACCACTTAGCCACCATGCTGCCCTACCATGAAGCCAATTGAAAACGTTACAGTGCCATCAGGTGTGAATGGTTTTGAACTAACCATTGATATTGTCATCCTGTAAAGGCTTGTTATATAAAGCCAAAATTCTGCAGACATATAGCAGTTTATTGGTTAATGTCCTATTTCCTAAAAACTTTGAACCAAGAGGGTTAATATCTCATATTAGGCATTAACATTTGCCTGTTTGTTATATCCTCTCTCTGGACCTCTGTACTTAATAGATTCTTTGTTTAATAACTTCTTTCTGCCAGTAATATGCATATCTCATCTCACTTACAAATGACTTTCCTTGTAATTCAACAATTCGAATGCGCTCTTCAAAGTTAAATAAATAAGAAACTGAAGACAAATATTTGCTCTGATCTACGACTGTAGACAGTTCATCCAGAAAAGACACAATATATTAAAACAGTGAAGTAAATAAATATCTGGAATTTTCACATGGAAATTTTATGACTCAGATAGAGTCTAAGAAGAAAATAATTTAATGCTCTTAGTAATAAACGACTATGTACTCAGAACGAGTCCTTCAGGGAACTGGTCCCTACTTCGGGTAATCTGTTGATGATGATTCTGCCCAGGTGGATATTTAAATATATCTTTTAAGCAGAACTCTGCAGATGCAAAAGTCAATACAGACTGGTGTGCTGTATGAATACAGTAACTCTTACTAATGATCAGTGCTGGTAAAAAAAAAAATAGTACAGGTGGATTTTCTGCATTCGCTGTTTTTTCAATACATGTAGACAGAAGTTAACTCATTCCTCACCTTTGGCAGACCTTTACCCTGGCCCAGCTTCCCTCTTTAGAGGATGGGTCAGAACCATCTATGGCTGAAGCCTGATACTCCAACCTTGTGAGAGATAAAATGTTTGCATTGAGGTGTAGACACCCTGGGAATAGCACAGACCTCCTCAAAAGAGAAGGTCTGTCAGGCCAGGCCTCTAGCAGGGGGGTGGGGGCGGCAGGTACAAATTACATGGGCCCAGGCTGCTTGTGGGGCCCGGGGCCCCACTGAATCACTATAAGTAAAAAGACGTCTTCTGCCAGCAGCATAGGCAAGTATAATCATACTTACCTACTTTCTTCAGCTCCCTTCCGGGAGCCAGCCAGTGGAGGGGGGCGTGAAGGGGCGGGGTGGCCGAAATCGCGTCATTTCGGCCCCGCCCCCTGTGACGTCATGACGCAAATTGCGTCATTTGACAGCGGGGGCGGGGCCAAACGCCGCGATTCACCGGGAATCGCGGCGTTTGGGATCTAATTCTGCCCACTTCACTAGGAAGTGGGCACTTCCTAGTGAAGTGGGCAGAATTCGGGAGATTGCCACACTCGCCCGGGAGTCCGGGAGACTCTCACAAAATGCGGGAGTCTCCCGGACATTCCGGGAGAGTTGGCAAGTATGAGTATAATGTGTCTTGGGGGGAAGGGGGGTTATAATTTATTATTTTTTATTAATTTGTTCCTTCTTTCTGTTTTTTATTTATTTTGTGTTTGTTCTTGTCTTCATTTATTAATTTACAATTTTATTATCTATAGTTATATTTTGTTATTTTTATTACCTTTATTTTTTACCTGTTTGCTTTAACCTATCTACACCTATTTAATGTAACCTAATATATACCATTACTCATATTTCTCATTGCCTGTCTATTCTTACTTTTGCTACATTCTATATTCTCAATTTTAATTTGAGTTCAACCTCTATTTCTGCCATTTTCATGTCCATCTTCTGTTCTTTTTTACTTAAATTTTTACTCTTATTTCATTAGTCCTAATTGTATAATGTTCGTATTTTAATCCTATTAAGAATATCCTTTACCTGTATATCTACCCACCTACTTTGTCCCAATTTTAGGCTTCCAAAGTCTGTTCTATATTTATCACACCCCACCCCACCTCACATTCTCAACTCTGTCCCATCCTACTACCACCCACCATCTGACCTACCTCACTCCTATCCCTAATTTGTGTCCGTGCACTAATTCCTGCTCATATATCTACCTTACTAAATACACACTTACACCTCCACTTATACCTCCACCACACCACCCTCACCCAAACTGCACACCTGTTTCTACCTATACCCGTAATCCCCAACCACACACTCACCACTTTCTCAATTTCTATCTTTTCCTACACCATACTCTCCATCTATATGTTTATTAATCTCTAACTATTATTAAGTCCTGCACCACCACATACATCCAAAGCCAACTTCCACTCCACACTATACCTACACCGCGATCCTTATATATATCAATACCGTTATTTATTGACCCACCTTTAGCACCCATATCCTATTCTATCCACTGCCATTTGCTATTCTAATTGATATTATAATATTCAATTATCCTCTACCATCTCTCCATCTCCCATATCCTACATTATCACACCCTGAATATCCATTTGGGACTACCATCCTAAACACAACGTTTCCAGTACCGTGCAGTTCCAAGAACCTCAACCACATCACAGCGAACACCCCTCACTGACAAAAGCTGTAGTAGCTATATCACAAGGAAACATGAATGGTCTGCAGCTGGTAAGTTTCACCACGGATATGTAGAGAAGACTTGTCCAGCACAGGTGTGTAACAGAATAGCGTGAGTGGTCTGCAATAGGCAAGTTTTACCACTGATGTGTAGAGAAGACTTGTCCAGGTGCAGGCGTGGAACGGAGTAACGTGAGTGGTCTGCAATAGGCAAGTTGTACCACTGATGTGAAGGGAAGACTTATCCAGGTGCAGGCATGTAACGGAGCAACGTGAGTGGTCTGCAATAGGCAAGTTGTACCACTGAGGTATAGAGGAGACTTGTCCAGGAGCAGGCAGGTAATGGAGGTAGCGAGAGTAGTCTGCAGCGGGTAAGTTCTACTACCGATGTGGAGAGGAGACTTGGCCAGAAGCAGGCAGGTAACGGAGGTAGCAAGAGTAGTCTGCAGCGGGTAAGTTCTACTACCGATGTGGAGAGGAGACTTGTCCAGGAGCAGGCAGGTAACGGAGGTAGCGAGAGTAGTCTGCAGCGGGTAAGTTCTACTACCGATGTGGAGAGGAGACTTGTCCAGGAGCAGGCAGGTAACGGAGGTAGCGAGAGTAGTCTGCAGCGGGTAAGTTCTACTACCGATGTGGAGAGGAGACTTGTCCAGAGCAAACGGATAACACGAGCAGAAACAGGAAACATTTCAGAGTCTCAAGGAATGAGAACCAAGAACAGGCAAAGGTAATAGGGCAACAGGTGCCTTAAGTACTGAGAGGTGATTAATTAACCAATGAGACTAGAGGCGAGGTATTAACAGTTAAGGGATTCTGCACATGCGCAATCTTAGTCAAGATGGCGGACGGCCGCGGCTCAGGAGAGGCGCCGGCAGGAGCGAGAGAGACCCATGTCCCAACCTAGAGGCACTAACAGTCCGGTGAGTGACAATACCCTTTACTTTACTGGCGGTTATAATGTGTGTGGGGGGGGTTCATGTGTCTTGGGGGTTGTTATAATGTGTCTTAGGGGGTTATATGTCTTGGAGGGGTGTCATAATGAGTCTGGGTGGTGGCGCATGTGTCAGTGGGTGACGTGATGCATGATGTAGTTGGGGATGTGATAAATGTAATATTTTATTATAATGTATGTATTATATACTGTGTGATCTGTTATATACAGTGTTCACTTATTGCTTGGTTTTCCATATCTACTTTTTACAACAGGTCCCAACATTCCAGGATCCACACAGGAATCCAGTACCAGTTTGTGAAAGCTGCAATAACAGGTCGGTGAGAGTAACATCATTTTAATACATAATGGGGAAATTCAGTTAGCCGCAAAGTGTCTCCGGAACGTCCGCGAGACATTTTGCGACAGAGATTTTAGAGAAATCTCCTCCCATTTTTCCTTGTACCTCTATGGGGTGTGGGGGAAAATTAGTGGAGATTTCTACTGTAACATCACTGGCAATTGAATGTCCCCCAATATATCATGGAACACAGCCATGCCCCATGTATACCACGCCCCCGATATTATGTGACCACGCCCCTTCGGCGGCGTGCAGCACCTTATCTGCTCTCCTGTGGATGGGGGGCCCAAAAAAGTTGCTGTACTGGGGCCCCAAGTTTCTCCTAGTGGCCCTAGCTGTGGGATTACTGCAGCAACCATGTGTAAGACCATTTTTGCAGTTCATTGATTCAGTTGGTTGCTATGTTTATAGTAACCAGCATTGCTTCTACTCTCTGTAAGCATCAACTATAAAATTACTGATGCAGTCATGCAGCTAATCATCCAGTAAACTTCTGATTGGTTTAACTGGCTTCATAAACCGCTTTCTGTTACCATTCCAGTGCTGGTGATAGGTCCTGCTTGACCTAGTATTCCTTGTATCCTGACTGCTATTTGTACCTGACCTGGATTGCTTAAAGGAACTGTTTTTTTCACCTGCATTCTGACCTTGGCATGTTAAATAGATTTGCCCCCATATATCTACCTGCCTTGACTTTGGCTTATTAAATGGATTTGAGCTCATATCTCTACCTGCCCTGACTTTTGGCTTGTTTAAAGGTACTGCTGTCTTCATCTGAATTCTGACCTCGGCTTGTTTAACTGATCTGCTCTTATATCTCTGCCTGCTCCTGGCCTCTAGATTGTTTAAAAGAACTGCTGATTGCTTATGCTGCTTATTTAGGCCTGTCTGTTACTCTGCTTTGACCCTTGCCTGTCTGGCCCTTAGTTCTGCTATTTACATCCTAGCTGCTCATTACCTGCTATCATGTCCTGTCCACTCCAATGGGCAAGTGCCAGATCATTCTGTATTAACCCCTACATGTCTTGCTCTGAGTTCTGCCAGTAACATCCTAGTTGCTTACTAGCTCCTATGGTGTTCTGTCCTTACCACCGGGCAAGTGCTAGATCAAAAACTGCTACTACTTGAGCTTAAGTTCTGGGGGCAACCGAGTATTGTGGAATGTAACAATATCCTCAGAAAGGGGCTGCTAAAGTTGAACATCTCACAAAGTGGTTCTAGCAGTTGAAGATTATACGCCACTGTGCCCTTAACTGCACAGTAGTACTTGTGAGCCTCTACCACCAATATTATGGCAAGGTACCTCTTTCTACCATAGGATTACCGTTCTCATAATTATTGAACTCTGGCTTCTGTACAAGAGCTGATGTTTTACATCATCAAAGGCCTAACCACAGGACCACACCACGCCCCACACCCGAGGCTGAAGTTTGGGGACCTACGGTCATGGCCCTCTGAAAATACTTGTTTGATTCCCCCATATTCCACCTGATATTCAGGAATCCACTGAACATAGGAGCCAAGCTTTTTAGCATATTTGTCAGTGTGTTTGCTAGGGACTTTATTGACCTATATAAAGCCATTTCTAGCTACATAGCCTTGGCATTTGTTCTCAAACTTTAGAGGGCCTACTGGACTGCCCGCAGCCTGTTTAGTTGTGCCATCCAGCTCACTCTGTACACAACAATATCATCCAGTATACATACAGCATAATTTAAATGTGGCAGGAGTATCTAGGCCGTAAGCACCAAAGAGTGCAAACTGCATAGTGACCAGCCTCATACGAGTGGCAAAAGGGTTTTGTGATTTTGTTCCTTAGCCATCTGTATCTGTCAACATATTTTTGATACATGGTTGAGGCTTCATCCACCCATGGCATTGGGTACAAATCAAATTCAGAGACACTGTTGATATTTTACCAATATACACACAAAGCGGGTGCTCTCTTCAGCTATTAGGATGAGCCCAATAACACTGCACCATTCACTCAAGGATTTCTCAAAGACTCCTTAACCTCAGCAGCTATCAAACCTTTATGTTTGCCAAGTGCATTTTTTCCATCCTTATCTCCAGGATCAAAGACATGGTTGTGTGTAATACAGTTATACAACTAATCCAATCTATGCTACTATTTGAAAGTGGTAACACACAAGACATGCAAATGTCTTGCTGAATGCAAACACAACAAGTTAGAGCCAATCACAAGGCAGCTCAGGACAAGGAAATAAGCATTTGTATAGCATAAAGCACAGTGATATGAATTGGCATGCACACATTTAACAACACAATCCCAGTTATCTCTAAAGAAGCAAGATCGGGTCTAGATAATGTTCTCCCTCTGCACTGCAAACCCCTGTACACTCTCACAGTTGTCTCTCATGAGTCCCTAGTGTTACACACAACAACATTCTGTGAACAAATAGAATTTTTCATTTATGTCTATGAAGAAGATCAAAACAGGGACAATTTCAAAGGAAAGAGAGATGGACAAGGAGACTTTGACCCAAAGGAAGGAAAGTAAGAATGGATGAGATCTTGTAAAGGTTGAAAGAATAATCATCCTGAGTTAAGATTCACAGTACCATACTTATGTATAGCTTACAATCGGTCGCCCCAGATGAAGGGGAGAAGACCTGGTGACAATTATAGACTGCTGTTTGTTTTCGTAGGTTTGGAACTGACGGATTTTTGTGAAGAGTGAATTTATGTCACTGTGACACATCCTGTCCTTTAATGTCCTTGTGATCCCCTTACACAGGATCATGTTAAGATGTACACACTGTGTTAAGCAGCAGGTATAAACCAAGATGAATGCTTCAGAATGTGAAGTTTAAAATGATAAAAGAGAAGTGTTTATTGCGGTGCTAGAAAGCTTCCAGGCAGCTGTCTTTTTGTCCACACGTCTCTCAGGTATGACTCAGTAGCTTTTAAGGATGAAGAGTTAAAATTGAGATGTTTCCTATTGTTCGATCTGTCAAAAAGGTAAACATTGTTGAGACAGATGTGCTTGAGGTATTTTAGATTATATATATATTATTCTATGATTTTTTTTTTTTAGTAGGCAGTCATATTGTTCACCATATTTAAACATTATTTCAAAGCTTTATTTAGAGGTCAAGGCAATAGGCATATGCTTAGGTTTTTACTTACATTAAAAATACATCAATTTAGCAGAGTATTCCAATCGCAGGGGGTAAATGTACTAATCAAGCTTAGATTTTTCTGGCAGGTTTGAAAAACCAATCAGATACTAGCTATCCTTTATTTAGTACATTCTACAACATGGTAAATAGAATCTGATTGGTGGCTATAGGCAACATCTCTACTTTTCAAACCCGCCGGAAAACTCTCAGCTTGATACATTTACCCCCAGATGTCCAATTGCTGGGACATTTTTGATTGGCAAATCAAGACAAATTAGGCCACGCCTAAAATGCTCATGACACACGCTTTCTCATCCAGTCCATACCCATTTCCCTGTAGACTACGCCTCTTTAACTGCCCAAAATCAGGACTATTGAGAGCATACCATTTGCTAACTCATAGGCTTAGCCTGTGCTGGCCAACCATGGCGTCACAACCTCTTGTCAAAAACAAAGGGCACTTTGATCATGGATGAATCTACCTAGTTTTTCTACCAAGGTAAAGTATAACGTGAATTCAACATCTAAATGGTAGTGGTTAACTGAACCCTTCCCTGACCTCTGCTTTGATCCATTAGTTGTGAGAGCATGTGGTCCACAGGGGATAATAGGTCCAAGGTAGGAAGAACAACAAAAAGATTGTTATGTATGTTAGTCTGGTCTCATCATATTTGTGGTGATATGTAGTGAACTGATAGACTGAATTCTCATGAGTCTTGTCTCAGCTACTGTCAATGGATGCAGTGTTCAAACTGGGACATCGACAGTGAATATTTTTCCATGTTTCTGGATTTCTCAATTACCATATTTACTATCTTTTAGGAAGCAATATATTGATTAGTGGCGTCTGTAGCAACCAGAGTCTGGACAGTGGTTCTGAATACACTATTTATACATTGTGTAAGTCTATGGAACATAATTACAAGCTTTTCATTCACACTCTGAAGGCTCAGAGAGAGAAGAACCTAAATCCTAACATAGCACCATGCTGCATAGGCATGAAAGAGAGCATGATGGACAATTCTTAAGGTAGTAAGGGGCTGATATAGAATGAGCACTAAGCCAGTTTGTGCAGTGTATCTTGCATGAAATCACTCTGCCCTCATGTAGAATTGCATGATTTTACCTCTTACTGCAGCCTGCGACTGGAGAGACAGGACGTGGCTTGATCAGATAGGGCGCTAGGGTTGTTTTTGCTGGATAAATATTGAAAGATAGTAGTGTCTAGTAGTGAGCCTATGTCACTTTACCAGCTATTATTGCGGTCACTATGATGAGAGTTGTTACATACCTACCAATTTTAATAAATGCTGGATGGACCATGGATGCAGCATTATTATTTTGCAAAGCATTCAATCTGTATTTACCTACCTTCATCTTTCTTATGCATCAAAATGTTGGTTTTGAATTGCAAACTTCTAATAACCTCCAAGTGATTAAATACATTTTCCTTGGTTTAAATGTACCGAAAATCTGGTTGTATTCTTTAGATTCCAAACTGACGGTGTAATAAAGTATTTATTTCAGAGGCAGGGCCGGCGCCACCATGCCTAGGGCGCCAGGCCGAGTAGCGACACTGACAATGTCTCTGAATGAGACATTGTTAGTTGCGCAGCGTGGGCGGTTTGCTCTCCCTCTATTTCCCCATGCCAGCGGCTGTCCTTAGCTGTAATGAAAGGCGGTTTTGCCACAAGAGAGAGAGAGCTGGATAAAATGTTGGGTAGAGGGGTCTACAGGAAACATGGAGAGAGAGGGCTAGAGATAATGGGGGTACAGGGGTATACAGAGACTGATGGGGAGGGGGCAAGTACGACAAAAGCTATTGGGCAGGGGGGCATGTGAGAAAAGCTGGTAGAATGGGGTGGCATGTCTGAGAAAAGCTGGTGGGCAGTTTTTTTTTGCTTTATTCTGAAATCTAAAATTTGGAGCCTCCCCTCTAGAAATCCTGCGTTTGCTACTGGGCAGCAGTGAAGCCTGGTCAGCATTCTGCATCAGTCATCAGTGCATCTGGAATGCTGAGAAACTTTGCATCGGCCCTGGTTAGAGCACTTTGCTATCTACTTATTTATGTACAGCCAGGTAGATTGAATCTTCCAGGGCAAAATTAGCTTTCACAGAGAAATATCCCCCAAAATTAGCTTTCACATGTTTTCCGGTTAATTCAGCAAAATGTACTGTGAAATCTGTGCATATTAATTCATTTCCTTTGTCCCTCCCCCCAATGCCCCAGAAGTGACTCCCACACTCTTTTCCCCCAAATTGGGGTCTTGTGACTCATTCTTATTTTCAGATTTAGTGGTTTGTATATGGTGATTAAAGTTCAACAGTGAAAAGTCCATGGATTTCATCTTTGATTCAGAATATAAAGAAAATGTTTTTTGTTTTAGACATTTGCAATTTACAGTATAGTTGATTACAGGACAGTAATGAAAAGAGCAGCTGCAATATTGATAGCGTTACCTATTCCCTCAATGGGAGCCATGGGGGATAATCCACTGTATAACGGCATCTGGGATGCAGAATAATGTACTTCTTGCATACTGGATTGTATTTTGCTGACGTGAGCATTTCCCTGTGATCTCTAGTAAAATATCCTTATAACGGCCTAATGCCTGATTGTGCTGTGACATTTTCAAATCTGTGCTTAACCCTTGTGGTTAGAAATTGCAGCGCAGAACTGAGCCGGTGCCTTCTGTACATGTGAAGCGTCAGCGGGCTATGACTGTATATTTTTAGCATGCATTTACATACATTCATTAATATTTCAAACCTGCAAAGTTTTTATTTAGAATAATAGATATGCAATATGCCAAAAGATTGCAATTTAAATTTGAAAGAGGTGCCAGGTATTCCAGATACAGTCTTGCCAAAAGGTACAACTCTGAGTCCTGCTATCTTAATTATCTGTTTTATTTCTGTCACTCATCTGTTCTGTCATTTGCTGCTGCCACCGAGTAAATCCAAGTACTTTCAGACTTTGGGTCTGAGTCATTAAGGAGAGCAAGGCAAGAAAAGGAGTAAATGTTATCCTGGACAAACCATGTTACAATGCATGGGGTGCAAATTAGATTATTGTTTTGCATGTAAGGACAATACTCCTTTGTCATCTAGCACACAAATACTTGATAGCTTTATTTTTAAACTGAAATTTAGAGATGATCAAGGACATGCCCTATCCCAACTATAAGTCTGACTTCACATTTTAAATTTACCTCCCCCTTCAATAAAACATGGTTTTACCAAGGTGCAAAGTTGCTCCTTTTTTGCTTTGCTCTCCTTAATGACTCAGTAAAATCATTAGGTACATACATTGTGACACCTTCATCATCATCAGCTATTTATATAGCACCACTAATTCCGCAGCGCTGTACAGAGAACTCTCTCACATCAGTCCCTGCCCCATTGGGGCTTACAGTCTAAAATTAGAAAAGCAGAAAATTAGGCATGCAATTAGGTGACAATGTGGTGCAAAATCCAGCTCCGGGGAGCAACATTTGCACCTGGAAAAAAACATACATGGTTGTCCCATGGGCGGGAATGTTGGGGGAAGGGAGATATCTAATGGGCAGCCTAGCGCTTTTCAGCGCTGGGCAGCCCTCTGGGGGACGTGACCACACCCCATCGTGACGTGATCTTGCCCCATCGATACATGACCACGCCCCATTTAGATGTGGTCATGCCCCATTGAGATGTAGCCACTCCCCATGTCCCGCTCCCGATGACTTGCATGTTGGGAGGTATGAGAGAGATCCAGGTTGAAAATAGTGATTTGGATGACTTGTAAAGTGCTGTGTTGAAGAGGAGACTCTGACCCGAAACTAACAGGAAAAAAAAGGTCTTGTTATCTATTTGTTTATATATCTGTGTATGATTATTTATGCAATCAGCAACACTCTCTGACTCAATCGTACTTGTTAATTATGTGAAAAAAGTGTCGGCCACTGGCGTATTGAGGCAGGGTTTTTTTGTTCTGAAATCAAGCATTTGGAAAACTTCTCTTTAAATCAAGCTTTCACCATTGAATGAATTGATACTCCCTCCCACAAGCTAGCTCCCTTTTCAGTAAAATCATGTTCATGATGCAGGTTTCTCTCACACCTGGTTAATTAAGGATTTCCCATTTTGGTTAAACCCATATCACTTTATTTTTCTCAATCCCATAACATATTTTTTTTTTTGGTTATATTAAAAAAGCCACTAACCAGCCCCTGCTGCGACTAGACAGGGGTGTGTTATGCCTGACCTGTAGACTAGTCTTGTGATGACATCATACAAGTCACATGACCTAGGAAGCGAAGATCCACGTCTACATTCAGGTAAAAACTGTCCAAATTAGCTACTTTCTACTTCCAAATATATCTGTAGTGCAAAAAAACAGTGCAGAAGAATCTTAAACACCTATGTAAAAAGAAAGTATTCCACAAAATTATTTTATTTGTTAATGTTTCATGTTGGAAATCTAATTAAGTTTTGGAAAATGTCTTTTTTTTTCAAATTTCTTGATTTTGGGGTCCTTGGTTTAAGGTCCCAGATAAGATAATATTAGAAGCATTGATATATAGAGGAGATGCATATATTGAACTGAGAAGGTTTATTAAACTGCTGTGAGGGATTTTAAATGTTTGATATCTAAGGCAGTATTATTGAATGGTAGAAATGTATTTACAAACATTTAGAAAATAAGTACTTTCAATAACCATACTGTATAAACTTGGATATTTATAAATAGTATTACAGAAGAGTGTTATCAATCAGTGGCGCACGCAGGGGGAGTTTCTGAGTCTCCAGAAACCCCCCCCCCCCTGCGCTAACTAAGTGGCCGCTATAGCTGCACTGTCCTATACAGCAGCTGCGGCGCTGTCAATGAAGCGTCCGCGGCGGCTGCTGTATAGGACAGCGCTGAAGAAACGGAGCGCGCAGCAGCTCTCGCGGGGGGTGGTTTTTTGTTTTGGGTCGGGGGGGGGAAAACCCCCCCAACACTCCTTCGTTCGCCCCTGTCAATTGTCGAGGACATAATGTAATTTTGGATCTAGTATTTAACAGAACATCACATTTATTGAGTGTTTAATTATACTGTATTTAATGGCATTTTTAGATTATTCTATCTATAGTCACATATACATTCATTTAAAGTATATCTTGACTTTGCAAGTAACAAAAATATTTTGTTGAAAAATGAAAAACGAAACATACTTATTCCTATTTCAAGGCTACATTATAGCTCGTTCAGATGGAAACAATTGCAATTTACTCACCAGGCAATGGGAAGTAAATGTCAAAGAGATCCAAAGAGACTCTGGCACACATCTCATATATATCCCAGGAAAACTTCCAAATAAAACAATTTCGTTGTTTCAAGTTCGAACCTAAACCAAACATTTTTAGTCCACTTCACATCCGTTCTACACAGGCTCCTGAATTGTTATTACTTTTGACATCCTCCAAATTTGAATATCCCTCACAACCAACTTAACAAAACAACATCTCAGTATTTAATTTTCAAAGCTAAATCTGAGTGTAATAACTGCTACGGTTGTTGTGCGTGTTGTTTAAATTCCCTGAGTTGCTGGAGACCAGCGTGCAAATATACACTGCAAATGATCATTGTATCCAACACATCTACAGGGGCAAACGCAGGATTTGTAGAGGGGGGTTTCCACACCACGCCGCCAGTGGGCGTGACCAGCATGCATGGGGGCGTGGCTATAATTTTAGAAGGGCTTGGATGCTCTCTAATTCTTCCTATCCCCATAATATACATGGGCAATGCTGCGTGCACTACTGTTAGGTGCACGCAGCTCTCCCTTTTCAAGCAGAGCTGTGTGAAGTTGGAGCAGGGTCCAGCCACCTCAATTATAGAGTGCCCCAGGCTTGGATGGGGGTTTCCAGGCACTAGGAACACCCCCACTCCCCCTCAGTTTGCCTATGATCTAGTATGTGTAAGCAACAAAGAGAGAAAAGAATCACTTAGTTTCCGAGCCTCAAGTATATTTAATAGAATTATGAACTGGGCTGAGTAGCTTTAAAAAACCCTTGTCGTTTACAAGCTCATTTGTAGCTTAAAATGATTAACGGCAAACATCCCATTATCTTCCAGTGTCTGACATGTTCTACATAAACAAGGAGGAAACAGTGGCTAAGGTAAGTCTTACCCACTCAATAGTAACGGAACATTAAGCGTTCCGTGAACCTTAAGCGGCAGCTCTGTATATTACTTGTGAAAGCAAGTACACTGTGTAATACTTTTCTTGTTGAATACAAATTCTAGTTGAATGCAATGGAGATCACCTCCCCCCAAGCATTGACAGACTTTGGGCCTGATGTGCAGTTGGAACCACGTTAGAGGTAACTTTCGCTAACAAAAGCCGCTTGTTAAGGCAGCATATTTACAACCATATGATAAGTCATAGGCAAAGCAAGATATGTCCAGTAATTAAGTAATTGTGTGGGGAGAAAAAGGTATAGTGTGCAGCCCTTACCTCCTTTCCCATGGCCCCCAGAATGCCCCCCTCCTCCTCCTGAGCTTTCCCCAAGGCTCTTGCTCAGTTCTCAAAAATTAGAATGGGGAAACTCCACTTTCAGTTGACTTCTTTAATATTGTAGATTCTCGACCATGGCCTGAGGAGTTTGTATGTTCTCCCTGTGTTTGCGTGGGTTTCTTCCGGGTGCTCCGGTTTCCTCCCACACTCCAAAAACATAGTAGGTTAATCGGCTGCTATTAAATTGATCATAGTCTGTCTGTGTGTGTGTGTATGTTAGGGAATTTAGACTGTAAGCTCCAGTGGGGCATGGGCTGATGTGAGTGAGTTCTCTGTACAGCGCTGCGGAATTAGTGGTGCTATATAAATAACTGCTGATGATGATGAATCATTCTATACTCAACTCTCCTTGCTGGTGGATACTGCAACAGAACCCTACTGGCTATAAGCCTACAGAAGGATTTTCTTTATGATTTACTTACTAACGAGTTTGTTTTAGCAACTCAGTAAGACAATTGCCATTGATTCCACTAGCTGCACAGACTGTCCTTGGTCGGCTCTTGTCTTCAGAGGCGCAATCCCGGAAAAATAAGATACCGTGTAAGCTTCAAGGATCCCTATTCCATGAATCTCGGCGTTAAGGCTCTGACGAAACATTCATTTAACCTGTCAATGGACAACCACATCTATATGTTCGCTGGCAGGAAATGAAACATAAATTGGGATCTGCAGAGAGAGATTGCATTAAGCTGCATATATTCCACTAGAGGGGAGGGCCGTTGGGCTTTATAATACCTTATCTGACCCTGCGTAAAATGCTGAAGGAATCTCAAGGGAGGTACGTCGTATAACCCAATCAATCACCGGCTGAAATAGATATTTACTGTATATGTCGCTAACTCCATATACTGTAAATGCACTTATTAAATCCAAGCGGACAGATAATACTTTCCTACAGCAGCCAGGTAATTTTGTTAATATCCACAAAGTAGTTTGAATAATGTTACCTATCATCTATAACTCATGCATTACTGCTTTTAATCAGCGTAAGCATTTCAATGTTATTAACCTGTGCACTGCCACCTGTGATAGTCCTGGAGACGGCCCACGTACAGCAGGAACCCAACAACAAAAAGTTACTATGAAGGCAGAAAATACTTCTAAAATATAAAACGCACCTATTATACCAGAAATGTACTATAATCTACAATATGGAAATATTTGGGTAATGCTTTTGCGGAAGAAGGATATTCTTTCCCCTGCTATAATCATACTACAGAGTTTTTTTGAAGTTTTGGGATCAGTGGAGCATGGGATATCCAATTATCAAGCAACAATAGGACTACTTCTATATTGTTGCTTTTCGGAAATATACAAGACTCCCTATATGGGCAACACGGTGGCTAAGTGGTTAGCACTTCTGCCTTACAGCACTGGGGTCATGAGTGATAGTCAGCTTCCCGACAATAGTGGCTGGCGACAGTAAAAGTACTGTCACTTCTTCACCAGCCAATCCTGCATGCTTGTGTGCATGTGTGACCAGCGGTCATCCTGCAGGACAGACAGCGCATGTTACATTCAGGTAATATAATTAGAACTTCCCTTCCTTGACACTGACGTTAAACAAGATAAAAGTTTAATGAGGGAAGCAAGACGCATTGGCACATGCACAATCCTTTCTCCATCCGTATCTGCTGTATAAACTGGTATTCCTCTCCTGAGATTACTATGAGGATCGACTCTGCACTCCCTTCCCCATGTGTGTTAGAATGGCATTTTGCACCTCTCCAAAACTTTGCACCCCTTTAATGGGAAACAATCTAGGGGAAGCATCAGTCTGGAATAGAGGGCAGCAGAGATACGGTTTTTCTCCCTAAAATATCTAGGCCCCTAACTGCCCTAGGGTAGAATGTAGAAGGATACAAGAGTCAATTTGCTCTGTCCAGAAAATACTTTTATGTAGTTTAAATCAAAGGGGGTAACATTTTTCATGTAGGCTCCATTCTGCAATCACTGTAAAGGAATAATATATAGTATATTCTGGTGTCCATAATGTCGATTATTATCCAAATCCATAATGTGGATTATTATGCAAGTATTATTTCCACGTTAGAATGAGTCCACGTAACTGGATATGCTGGTGGACCATAGATCCCCAGTCTAGCACAAGCACACAGGTCAGTAGGGATTTGGCTACCTGAACATATCAGTCGCTGACTTGTAGTAAATATACCATTGCTTAGCATCCCATGGTTATAGTATGAGGCCCAGTGGTTATCGTATTGATGACTGGGTTGTAGATCTCTGAAGAGAGAGAACTCTCTCTCCCAGAAAAAAGTACTAGGATTCCAAAAATGATCTTATGGACAAATGCAGAAAAAATAACTCTAAGAAGCTTATTGAATAACATTATGCAAATTGCAGAGAGATGTTGTAACTCACAGCAATCAAACACATAACAGCAGTGAACACTCTCTAGCTTAGTTAATTCAGTGAGCTAATATCAAGGATCTGTAGCAGGTTACAGCATATGTGTACTAAAAAAAAAAAGTTATTTGCTGTAAAAGAAGTTTAAGCATAAATGTGAACTACACCGTTTTGATAACACATTCCTTTCACTCGCTTCCTGCATCCCACAATAATCCCCCATCTAAAGTTTATGTTAAGCAAAGCCATTAAGTTGAGGGCACTTAAAAAGCATTGGTTTATGTGTTTTAGACATTTACCCATTCGGGGTTAAAGTTTTGCTCATATCCAGCCAATAGGATCCATGGGGAGTGACATAGTCTCATCAGTATTAACTCCCATGGATTGCTGGGTCTTTTCTTCCCGCACTTTCACGGATGCCTTCCCGCCCGCCCAACTAGTTGTTTTGGATTGTTTTAACAATTTTATTTACAGAGGAGGCACAGTTGGTGGGAGAGCAGTGCAGTCAGCGTCTAGTCACAATGGTGGTTATGATCAGGGACGGATTAACCATAGGGCTAACTGGGCTACAGCCCAGGGGCCTATGGCATCCAGGGGGCCCTTGAAAGTGCTCAGCAGCAGTATTGATCTGTCGGGGGCGGGGGCACCCTGCGCGATCAGTGCTGCTGAGCACTTTCACTGCGGTCCTTCCCCGGCGAGCTGTAGTCTCCTTACTGAGGAGATCTTGTGAGTCTCACTCTCATGAGATCTCCTCAGTAAAGAGTGTACAGCGCGCCGGGGAAGGAGGTAAGTGTCGGGGGGGGGGGGGGCGGGCTAGCTCGGATCACGGGGGGGGGCCCTCATGGGGGAATGGAGGCCCCCTTAGCCCAGGGGCCTCCATTCCCTTAATACGGCCCTGGTTATGATATTTGCCCGCACGTCACTGCCCCTTTCAAGTAACATCACTCTTGATCCTTCTGAGTGGAGGAACCCTTGGCGTGCTTTACGTGGCCGTCAATGTTGAGTCCAGGAGGGAGCAGTCACGCTGATCCCTGTTTAACACCGACCAATGTTAAGGGATTATTCCTTGGTTACTTTGCAATATTTGGTTAGATGATTAGTTGTTTAGATTACTGCATTTTGGTCTCGCCACCACCAGGTGAATTTCATTTAATTTATTTATTGTAAATAAATCTGCGACCTTTTGCCAAAGAAGCTATACGTGTCCGTGTCTTTATTTGATTTAGTATTTCGTTTAAGTCACACTTATAAGGTACGAAGGTTGGTAAGGTGTGTGAAGGAAAGGACATTAACCATATGCATTTTATTCTAACCGAGGTTTGGCTATGCTTTTATCGCAACCAGGGCAAATCGTTGGTAAAGATCCAAATGTTGCTATATTCTGTGACATATGACTACTAAGCTTAATTAGGACAGAGCTGTCCAATTAGTGTCCGGCAGCATAGATAAGTGTTATTAGCCAAATACACTACTACACTATGCACTCACACTGCATATAGGAGATTCATTTAAAGCTCCCCTGCTGTTAAGAAATTGAGAAACTTCAGCTTCTTTCCTACACAAGAAGTCATGATGATATCTCTGGAAGAAGCCACTAGTTATTTAATGGGTTGAAATTGCGGACTTCCTCTCTATTGGCTCTCCATGCTGACTAAAGTACTAAAGTCAACTAATTGGATGAAGTAGTTTCAAATGAATAAATATCGGTTGTTATAGTTTCCTGTGCGATTGCGATTCATATGCATTGGGTGTACAAAGGTCAAATACGTAATCCCATAGAAAAACACAGTTAATACACTTACATTCACACTCACATTTGTAAATAGTTCACTTTTAATAAAGTTTACAGTTCACATTCTTTTCTTATTTCATATAAAAGAATGTAGAGATTTATTAAACAATGGTAAACTTACATTATTTATATTTATGGTTCAGGTCATAAGAAATGTATTGTGTCTTATATTAATCCACATTTCACCAGTAGGAATCCGGTATCGTCGGATAAGCAATCACATATTGCGATCACAAGTTATGATTAGTATGAGATTAATACTCAAAAATACTCTGTTAATGGGTTAGATTTAACCAGATTTTTTAAGGTTAACTGAGACAAGACATGTACACAGCTGTTCCCCCTACCTTTGGGGAAGCATCGTTTGAACTGACCTATGACCTGCATTGTACTGGACTATCTTAAACCGTGAACCAATAAAGAATGATCTTAGATTTAGATTTTGTGCATAAAAAAAATACACGGAAGTCCTATGCATGAACAGTCCAGAGTGTGACTCTATTGCCTATTACTCTCGTTTGTAATGCTATGAGCACCACTGTTTATGGCCCGCTGAATACCCTTTGTGCTATCTATCTACCTAACTGTCTGTCTATCTGTCTATCTATCTATCTAATATCTATCTATCTATCTATCTATCTATCTCATATCTATCTACCTACCTATCTGTTTGTCTATCAATCTATCTCATATCTATCTATCTATCTAATATCTATCTATCTTAGCATACAATAGCAAACTTTATATAAAAACTTTAATCCATTGCTATTATATTTTTAGGTTGACTTTCAGCTACAACGCGCTTGCTCATGCTTGCGCAGAGCAATGGAGACTAGCTTAGCGAAGCAATTCATTACTACAACTTCAGGTGGTAATAAATATAGCCATTATGTAATTGTTTCTCCATTACAAGCGACAATAAAAAAAATTACATTATTGTTGCAATAATTCCCATTTTTTGGCTTGTATTTATATATTTTTGCCTCTAAAAACCTTGGTGGAAATGTTTCTGTGTTTATTCTATGCATTTGTGGACTTCTAACATGATTATACTCCACGATGATGGTCCAGAAACATATGTCCATTCATTCTTCAGACTCCTGCAATCTGATCTTCAATTTAGTCCGTGCATTTTCTTTGAAGCAGAATTCATTTAAAGTGTCACTGGCTTTGATTGTGAATGTATAATCCTGCGGACAAACAGTCCGAGAGAAAATCCCAGTGCCTAATCCGACGGAGGTGAACACATATGTCATTTTTGACAGTAGCATTAAATATTTATAAAGCCAAATATGCCATGACATAGACGGCATTCAATCTACATAATCTCCAAATGTCATTAGAATATATTCTTGCTGTGTTTATCCACAGAACAAAACCAATGCACAGATACGTCATTGCTGTTCAGACCTCATTCTAGTCTTGGTCTCTTGAGCTTATGTGAAACGTGGAGAGCACAGGCACAGAGAGAAACGTGATGATTTGGAGATTCAAAATTTCAACCATCTGCAAGGATTTTGCTTTGCGTCTCTTGGGTCCTAAACACAAGTTTGTTGCAGTAGCAAAAATAAAAAAAACTTTTGCAGGCTCAGGAGCCAAGTTTGTTCTTTGGGGAAGTTTTGCTCTAGGACTGTGTGCAACACTGGTACACACAGGGTCTATACACTCAGGGACACAGAATAAATGTGGAGTTTCTCTTCTCCAAGTGAACATTATTGAGGCTCAACTTATGCCCTTCATAAGGCATTGACAGTAGTAGTATGATGTGAGTGCATCGTGGACCTTGACAGCATGGATAATAAATCAGAGTGCCAGGGACTTCTTCAAACAGCAAGTAAATGAAGTAGTAGGAAATAATATAATAACACTTTATTTATAGCTGGGCATACCCCTAATCTGCCTGCTCTCAGCCTGCATGGAACCAATCTGATAGGTCTACAGGCAGTGCCGGAACTAGCGTGGATGAGATGAGGAGGGGTGGGAGGGGCAGCAATGACCCTGGCAGGTCACCGTGCACAAGGGAGGGCTGGAAAATTTTAGCCCAAGGGCAAGACTCGACATTTTACAGGAAAAAAATGCAGTTGGCCCAATGACCCAGCCTGCCCCTGCCCCATCAGCAGGCACTGTACAGTAAAACGCAGGGTCCTCTTTTGAGCTGCGGATGTGTAGGAACACTGCGATGGGCTCCATTATAATACTCCTTACACTAGAACATTGAATTGTTTCCAGGCAGGTATTTAAGCAGTGTGCTTTGCAAGTGTTAATAAAAACCACCATTATTAGGAGTTATAAATAAGTAATGGAAAGGACATTAATTCATTTAACTAAAGTTGAAGTGAGGCAATTAGCCACAATGCAGTTAAAATCATGCGGGTGAGTGACAGGAGTACTCATCATTCAACGAGTTCTGCAGGAAATAACAGCCAATAAAGACATGGGGAGGGTCTTGCTGATCTTCATAAACTGTAGCTCATGCGGTTCTCCCTCTGTTCCTGCATCCGGATGACACCCTCCCCTCCGGCAATGGTAGAGCATTTGCTGGTACCTCGTCACCTGTTCCTCGTTGGCGGTGGGAGAGCATTGCAGTCAGCTTTGCATATGGTGCTGGGTTCATCTAGTCATAGGTCATTTCCCCCACCCCAGTTGGTGTCAACATATGGTTGTTCCGCTTGTTAGGAGGGACCTTGGATGGTATGTACAGGTTGAGCCCGGCAGTTAAGAAGGGGGTGTAGTCATGCTGTTTGGACAGATTTTAGCATCGGCCAATAGATAAGATATGGTCCTGTGTTGGTGGTACTTTGGTCTGACCTTTCCACCGTTATTGGCTTTGCTTATGCTGACTGCCCTGCTTTCGTCCGCCATCCAGTCCTCATTAGGTCAAGTTAATAAGTTCAGTTGCTGACATAATTAACAAGCCACATATATATATTTATTTATGTATACACTCAGTGGCCACTTTATTCGGTAACCTGTACACTTCCATGTTAATACAGGTATCTAATCATCCAATCATGTTGCAGAAACTCAATGCATGGTGGCTCAGTGGTTATCACTTCTACCTCACAGCACTGGGATCATGAGTTCGATTCCCAACCATGGCCTTATCTGTGTGAAGCTTGTATGTTCTCCCTGTGTTTACGTGGGTTTCCTCTGAGTGCTCCGGTTTCCTCCCACAATCCAAAAACATACTAGTTGGTTAATTAGCTGCTATCAAATTGACCCTAGTATGTGTGTGTTAGAGAACTTAGACTGTATGCTGCATTGGAGCAGGGAGTGATGTGAGATCTCTGTACAGCGCTGCGGAATCAGTGGCGCTATATAAATAAATAGATGATGATGATGAGTGCATAAAAGCATGCAGACATAGTTTAGAGGTTCAGTTGTTTTTCAGACCAAAAAAATGGCCACTCAGTGTATTCACATTCTATCAGTAAATCGTCATGTTACCAACTCTTCTACTGTGGCCAAACTCCAAACATTTGTCAAGGAACTGCACCTGACAATTGGTCGGTAAATTAGGTGGCCTGGAATTAATACATCATTTCAAACATGACAGAGTCATGTGACTTACTTTAAAAAAAAATGTAGATAAGATGCAGTGTATTATAATGTTTAATATCTGTTCGCAGTAAGCTATTACATGTCACTTTTCCAAGTTGTTTTTACTTGGTGCACCTATTGAAAAACATTTGCCCAAAAATGAATACTTCCTTTTTTTTTTTTATCGCCCACAGGCACTGTGGCATTTAAGAAAACCCTTGTCACCCCAAATGGGGTCCAACGAGCTCAGCAAAACAATTCAGGAATGGATACAAATTTATATAACGTGCAAAGTGCACTTATAAACACTGAACATAAATCTTAGTAAATTCCTCCCAATTCTCTGGAAGTGCGGGGAAATGAGATTACTGCTGACCTATCTTGTTTGTAATGGTTAAATTGACATTACAGCTGGGCCTCATTCACGTTAACCCAAGAACAGCTTTACTAGGAAAGGAACAGAAAATGGCTATCTTTAATTTATACCACCACTTAGCCATGCGACAGGTCACTTTAATGAGCTAACTAAGGAAAGGCTTTTCCGGTGCCAAATCCCAATAAATAAGATTCAAAACCTATTAACTTTATTAGTGTTTAAGAAAACAGAGAGCTCTTTTTCTGGCTCTGCGCGCAGATGTCTGTCACCTTCAAGAGTGACGTTTTTACAATGTGTAATTTGATGGGGCTCTGTACGGCCACATCCACCGTTAAGAAATATAGAATCCAGATGGAAAATATTTTCAGAGAAAATGAAACTTCAGGGTTCCCATTTCACATGACCTGTTACAACCCATTAGGGGAAATTTGATCTGGGTCAAACGAGTGAAAAAAAAAATGAAAATTGCCGTTTTTCTTCCCAATCTGTTATTTCTGGAGAGAGTTGATAAGTAACGTATTTACCTGAGTGGGAGTTATAATGAATTGTTGAGGTATGCAATTGCTCGCCGAAATTAATGCAGTCAGTTTTCTTTTCATGTTAATGCAAAAAGCCACCTTTCCTAATCCACCATGCTGAATAAAAAAATGCTCAGGGTGACTAGATACTGTATTTGTAATATATTTTGGCTGAAGCGTCGAGGGAATAAACTCCAATCTACTGATTTGCAGCTATCAGGATAATACTTTTACATATTTAATGGCAGGAAAAGTAGTTATTTAATAAAATGGTTCTACGCGTTCAAATGTGTTGCAGCACATCGGGCCTGATTCAGAGTAGAGTGCTCGCGTAAGCGTAGCTTGCGATTGAAAACATTGGGCCTGATTCATTAAGGATCTTAACTTGAGAAACTTCTTATTTCAGTCTCCTGGACAAAACCATGTTACAATGCAAGGGGTGCAAATTAGTATTCTGTTTTGCACATAAGTTAAATACTGTCTGTTTTTTCATGTAGCACACAAATATCAACTTTAAATTTCAGTGTACAAATAAGCTATCAAGTATTTGTGTGCTACATGAAAAAACAGTCAGTATTTAACGTATGTGCAAAACAGAATGCTAATTTGCACCCCTTGCATTGTAACATGGTTTTGTCCAGGAGACTGAAATAAGAAGTTTCTCAAGTTAAGAACCTTAATGAATCAGGCCCATTGAGCGCAAATGTATGCGTATTTGCGTCGTATACAGAGTTGAACAATCGCCTAGGTCTGGATGAGTAGCAGATGCGTACGCTGGACAATAAACACACCCTTTACACACTTATATCCAACTTGCGAACATGTACAAAAAACTTTTATTTTCAGTGTTACAAATGTAATGGCTACGAATCGTCATTTAAACTTGAAAAACCTAATACAGCAGAAACATGCACACAAAAAAATTTGCTACAGTACGCTCGGGAAATCCTAATCTACGGCCGAGCGACTACTAAATTCTCAATAAGCGTCTGCAAATCATTCACAAACCTCTAATTACAAGCGGTTGTCTACTTTGGGTGTTCGTCATTATCCACTATTTTCACCTGCTACTGACCACTTGCAAATGAAACAGCTTTTTCAGCCGTATCTGCGCCTACATCCAAGTTGAATCCGTGCCCAATTGCTTGAACACAGGGCCATCTTTTCCATTGGGCAGGATGGGCAGCTGCCCGGGGACCCCACGGGCAAGGGGGCCCCATAGGCACGGCTCTAAATGAGTATAAATAATCCTGCAAAAGAAAAAAACCTGCAAAAAAACCTTCAAGGGTCACTGAGCAAGTACATCTATCTCTATCTCTATCTCTCTCTCTCTTTATATATATATATATATATATATATATATATCTGTATCTGTATATACCTATATATTTATATCTATATCTAGGGGCCCCAGTGCACTGCTTTGCCCGGGGGCCCATAATGTTGTTAAGATGGCCCTGCTTGAACATGCCCTTTCTGCACACACTTCCCTCCACCTCATGACTTGCGCGTAAGGAGTCGTAAGTGCCAAAAAGTTTCAGGTCTGAATAGCCGCAGTTGTATGCGATCAGTTTACAAGCATGCACAGTGGGAACCAATGCAACGGTACAAACGTCTCGCTCTGAATCAGCCCAAAGTGACCAATCAGATTCTAACTGCAGTTATTGCTGTTGAAGAGAAACATAACTAGGATCATTATCAGCTAATATTAATAATAATGATCCAAAACACTTATAGCAGAGGTTATTTTGCACAGAGAACCTTTTTTTTAATCGGTATGCTTGCATTTATTAATTGTAAGCTGACTTATACATACACAATGTAAATATGACCCACAGACAGCAATAAACACTGCCATTCTGTGGCAATTCATCGTGAAAAAATGGTACAAAGCATTAACTTTCAAACTAAGCAGCTACTGTTTCAAGACAAAGAGCTATACATATACATATAATGATTTAAAATAGCTCCATGTTAGTAAAATGACTCATGTGCATTTACTGCAACTACAGGTAAGTTATGATGTCCCCCTAGTGTGTAAAAAATCATTACAATATGTTATTATATTATATAAAACTGGAAAGAGTGCAGATAAACGGTTACATTTATAAGGGATATATTCTGGAAAGGCACTATTATACAAAACATAATCACTATGTATAAGTAAACGTATGACTTGTACAGGAAACACTGGCAAACTGTTTAGTACCAAGTGTCACATAAGAGGCAAGTTAATAGATTTATCATACCTTTTTAAAAGGAAAAGTGGAGGTGTTGACCATAGCAACCAATCAGATTATAGCTACCATTTATCAAGTGCATTCTAGAAAATGATGGCTAGAATCTGATTGGTTGCTATTGGTAACACCTCCCCTTTTCCTTGTTAGAAAACTTGATAAATCTATCCCAAGATGATTTTATCTACACTTGAAATTAGAACTGAGTAATGAATTAAGCCCGACGGAGATTAAAAGTTGAGGTTTGTGTACATAACTATTTGGCCCCACTAAGGGTTAACTAACCAAGGAGAGGTGATGACTGTATACAGGTCATGATGAGGGCAAGAACAAAGGGACAGAATATATAAGGGCAAGTAGGAGTCAAGTAATTATTTTTGGATCCAGACAAGCAGCCCTCCCATCCATTCCCGGTGTTAACGTTGCCCAGGTTATAGTTCTGGCCCGAGGCTGTGTGCTTGGAGTTGCAAGGGTTCTGGTAACTAGTACGGTTGTACTGGTCTAGCCCAGGAGGTATTATCATCCACTTAGTGCGTGGGCCGAGGTATTGTCCGAGGGTGCTGGTCTAGCGCCGGAGGTATGGATGGGCCACATGGTGCGTGGGCTGAGGTATGGTTTGGTTGTGCTGGTACAGCCCTGGAGGTAATGATGGGCAACATGGTGCACAGGCCAGGTATGGTACAGGTGCTGGAGCCCAGGAGGTAATGGGCCAGTTGGTGCACAGGTCATGGTATTCATGCGCTGGAGCCCAGGAGGTAATGGGCCAGTTGGTGCACAGGTCATGGTAATCATGCGCAAGCCAGGTATGGTACGGGTGTGCTGGTCTAGCTTTGACGGTAATGGGCCACTTGGTGCACAAATCGTGCGCAGGCCAGATATGGTACAGGTGTGCTGGTCTAAACCTGGAGGTAATCGGCCACTTGGTGCGTAAATCATGGTAATTGTGTGCAGGCCAAGGTATGGTACAATTTTACAGTTCTAGCCCCGGAGTTATGTGGAACCATTGGGTGCACGGGATCGCTTCCAGGACTGGAGTCCTGAGGCTGAAGCAGTTTTTGGCGTGGCAGGAGAACACCGTACTGGAAATTAGCAAGGTTGGTAAAGCGCACATTGATGCTAGTGAGGCGTTTGGAACTCATTCACTTCAATCCCTTTGGAACCCGTTCACTGAGTCAGCTTAGGTGTGGTGCAAGTACAGCCATTTTGGGCTGGCTTGTGGTGTATTACGATTAGCCCAGAAGAGTTTGGGTACCAGAATGCTTGGGGATTATTGTCTCAGTGTAAGGATACACCACAACGGTGTGCTTAAGTAAAATGGCTGATAATACAGATGCCCTGAGGATGGGTGACTCACAATGGGATATCCTGATTAGAATTCATCAGTAGCCAAGGCTGAGTACAGTGTTCTCCTTCCACCATATCAGTGCAAGATTAATTTAATAAATAGAGTTAAATGCCAACAAGTCGGTTCGGTGTCTCTTATTACATAGCATAAGTGCTAAGGTTACGTTAAAGTTTTATGGTTATGTTATCAACCGCTAAGCATTTTATGAAGAAATTGATAAGGAATCTTATAACCGCAGATGGTCCTAGCCACTCTACTGTCTATGGGAGAGAGATACATTTGCATACATTACAAAATTGCCATTTTTGTGAGTAATCCCAACAGTGTTCAAGAACTTCCAGTGTTTAGACTCGAATTCAAGTGGTGAAACAAATTGTTTGGTCATTGCTATTCACAGGAATGCGTTTTGTTTTTTTGTCTGCGAGCAATACTTGGCTTATTGTACAAAAACTGACAGAAGAATTTGATGTACGGTATGTATTATTTGAGCTATGCATAAAGTATGTAATTACCTGCTTACAACTGTGTTTTTATTTTAGGCCTATTACACTGTGAAAACTGTCAAAACAGAAACACTTTTTTGTTTCTGTTTAGCCTTTTTTTTTTATTGTTTGCAAATGCGACTTAGCAATCATAGCAGACAAATGCTACCTGACCACAAGAGAACAACAGTAGGCTGCGCTTGATGGAATTATTAGCTGAATTGTGTTTAAGAGATGCTTTAAACGATCAGCTTTCATCATTATTATATAATTAAAGATTTCACAGCTCTCTGACTCTTTTCATTGAAAAGTCCCTGGTCACAGACTGACGAAGGGAGGCAATTGCTCTGAAATAACCAAAGGGCTTCAAAACATTCTTTGGCTAGTATTTGTAAGCAACATAATTATATGAGGAATGTGTATGTAACCAAAAGCATTGAACATATATCAAACATATCCCATTGGGATTCACATAATTAAGACTGTACAAGCAGTACATGACTGGGCACCCGGGGTAGAAAGCAATTTCCTACTGTATGCTATCAAAAGCTATTAGTACCTTTGGGTGCACCCTCCCTTCTTGCCCACCAGAACCAGGGTAGAATTTTTCTAGAGACGGCTGGGGATTTATTTCACATTTCTCAAATAAAAATCTGGCACGTTACAAACTAAAGCTATACATAGCATATACAGATACAAAAACTCAAACATATAAAATATCAAAATTACATTGCAAGTTTAGGAGCATATTCAATTGTTAGCGGTAACGCTGATAAACGAGCGCTCAAAAAATCTTACCGTTAATATGGTATTTACTCGCGGAATTTCAGCTCGCAGCCCCCTGAGCGACGAGCTGAAATTCCGCGAGTAAATACCATATTAACGGTAAGATTTTTTGAGCGCTCGTTTATCAGCGTTACCGCTAACAATTGAATACGCCCCTTAGAGTCTATATTTATCTCATCCTAACATAGTTCACAACTTACCAAGGGTGTCTGCAAGGGTCTTATAAATAGATAAGGCAAAAAAAAAAATGCTCTATATCACTATCTAGTGCTCAGAAAGGGTATTGCAGAAACAATATTTTAGGTGTAAGTCTCTAATATCACAAGCATTATTAGGTAGAGGGGATCGAAACACCTGTAATCTCTACTCTACATAGTGCTTATGCCTAGTTCGATCTCTGGTTATTGCTGCTTCTGGTACATTCTGCAGGCAATGTATATATACGAGATGCCACATGGGTTGGTTATCAGCTTAGATGTATGCTTAGGACTCTCTCCTTAGTCTGAATCAGGCCTGCAGTACTTCTGTGCCACCAGAGGTGCTGCTGTTATACCTGGATAGTTTCTCTCTGCCTGCAATGGGTTAAGCTCTCATCATCTGAGCTGGATCGTGATCACCTGTGTCTGGCTTTTTTTTAAACTGCCTTTTCCAACAGACTAGTGCCAGTTTGTTTGCCTCTCCTGCTGGTTTCTGTGATACTCCGGTTTCAATCCCGACTTTCTCCCTGGCATTAGACTCCTCCTTTGTTCCTATGTTTTGCACCTCTTTTTGTAACCCAGATGTGCTGCAGGCCTGATTCAAAATAAAGTCAGAGTCCTAATAGTATTAAATTCTCATACACTGCAATGGAATTTACTGGCGCTATATAAATAAATGTTGATGATGATACAGACACATAACACACATGTGCCTCCAATTGTATCTAAGATTATGTGCCTGATGCAAAGAATTAGACAAGAGGACTTGCCGGATTACGTTGACATATGAGGTCCAGCTATACATGAAGATGCTAATGCTTTTTGGGTTCAGATTTACGCATTTAATGTTTTTAGAGGGTAAGCAGACTACTACACACTCCTTCATTTCTCAAATATTTAGAGAATATTTACTACACTATATCTGACGCCTATGTGTTATTTGTTATTTCTCTCTAGACACAATAAATGTTTCCAGACAAGACTAAGGCTGGAATAATATAAGGCTGATTAAGGGAAAGGGCTTGTCAACCACGCACTACTAGAGAACAGTTAACATCATTAACAGCACAGTACATCGCAGGGCCCAATAGATACATTTGGGTAGGGGCCTGTTGATGCTTCGCCTTCTGGGCTTCACTCTTTGCTCTCAACAGAGCAGAGTAGGGTACTCTTCTGAGCATGCATGATCCCGCTCATATCCCCATTGTGCATGCATCGATCAAAAGAGTCCTTGTTCTACTACTTTGAGAGCATAGCGTGGGCCTGATGGTGGAGTGGTGCCCTCGGATTGGGGACAATCGTGTTTCCCCTTACAGGGTTTCCCTCTCCTGCAGACCTGGTAGGAACACCCCATACGCACACTATATTTCCGCCACTGGTTACCAACCTGCTCTTTGGCCTTAAGCAGCTGCCCTTCCCTTCAGAACCGTACAATAACCTGTCAACTTGTAATCCATGCTGCAAGCCAACAATTTAACTGCATAATAGTCTTTGACTGATTATCTTAAGAATTAAGAACAAGAGTAATATAAGTTTCCTTAAATCTTCCCTGGATGGCTTGCACAGAGCATGGATCCAAACTAAAAGTGTTGAGGAAATAAGTCTACAAAAATAGAACTATTCGGCCAATGACTCCAATTAGTTCATGAAGCAAAAGATGATTAATTCACTTCTCTCTTTAGCCTTTGTATCAGTCTCTCATGGTGTATCCTCCCATGTAACCCGCAGAGTGCTACACAATGTACTAGTACTATATAAATAATTATTATTTGTCAGTCTGAGCTACAGTAATAAGGCAGAAATTGATTACACGAGGCCACCCTCGTGCCTTGTTGCAGTTTGTTAGTGTCCGCCATGCGGCTGCTACTATGATGAATGCTGTGTTTCGTGGAAAGTACAAATGGACAATCTCAATAATGAGTGAGGCTCATGTCAGTGTGTTTGTAAACAGAGGAGCCAGAATGCAAACTCAATAACACCCGTTTAGATCTTGATGTTGCACATGATGTATTGTGCTGTCACTGTCTTGTCTCAGAAATGTGACATGTAAGCATATTTTCCTAAAGGCTCTTTTAACCCCTTGATTGGACTTTTAGCCGAGTGTGGATTCAGCTTTATCTATAAAAGAAAAACTGGTGATTTCTTCTCACATATGTCCATGTTCGGTAAATGGCTTTAGGGTGGTTGTATAAATATATTTTTATATTTTTTAATATATTGCAAAAATGGTATCTATCTATCTATCTCATAGCTATCTATCTATCTATCTATCTATCTATCTATCTCATAGCTATCTATCTATCTATCTATCTATCTATCTATCTATCTCATAGCTATCTATCTATCTATCTATCTCATAGCTATCTATCTATCTATCTCATAGCTATCTATCTATCTATCTATCTCATAGCTATCTATCTATCTATCTATCTCATAGCTATCCATATATTTATCCATCTCATAGCTATCTATCTATCTATTTATCTATCTATCTATCTATCTCATAGCTATCCATATATTTATCCATCTCATAGCTATCTATCTATCTATCTATCTATCTATCTATCTATCTATCTATCTCATAGCTATCTATCTATCTATCTCATAGCTATCTATCTATCTATCTCATAGCTATTTATCTATCTATCTATCTATCTATCTCATAGCTATCTATCTATCTATCTATTTATCTATCTATCTCATAGCTATCCATATATTTATCCATCTCATAGCTATCTATCTATCTATCTATCTATCTCATAGCTATCTATCTATCTATCTATCTATCTCATAGCTATCTATCTATCTATCTATCTCATAGCTATCTATCTATCTATCTATCTATCTCATAGCTATCTATCTATCGATCTATCTATCTTTCTATCTATCTCATAGCTATCCATATATTTATCTATCTCATAGCTATCTATCTATCTATCTCATAGCTATCTATCTATCTATCTATCTATCTAATAGCTATCTATCTATCTATATCATAGCTATCTATCTATCTCATAGCTATTTATCTATCTATCTCATAGCTATCTATATATTTATCTATCTCATAGCTAGCTATCTATCTATCTATCTATCTATCTATCTATCTATCTATCTATCTATCTCATAGCTATCTATCTATCTCATAGCTATCTATCTATCTATCTCATAGCTATTTATCTATCTATCTCATAGCTATCTATCTATCTATTTATCTATCTATCTATCTCATAGCTATCCATATATTTATCCATCTCATAGCTATCTATCTATCTATCTATCTATCTATCTATCTATCTCATAGCTATCTATCTATCTATCTCATAGCTATCTATCTATCTATCTATCTATCTATCTCATAGCTATCTATCTATCTATCTATCTCATAGCTATCTATCTATCTATCTATCTTTCTATCTATCTCGTAGCTATATATCTATCTATCTATCTATCTATCTCATAGCTATCCATATATTTATCTATCTCATAGCTATCTATCTATCTATCTCATAGCTATCTATCTATCTATCTATCTATCTATCTATCTATCTATCTATCTATCTATCTATCTATCTAATAGCTATCTATCTATCTATATCATAGCTATCTATCTATCTATCTATCTATCTCATATCTATCTATCTATCTCATAGCTATTTATCTATCTATCTATCTATCTCATAGCTATCTATCTATCTATCTATCTATCTCATAGCTATCCATATATTTATCCATCGCATAGCTATCTATCTATCTATCTCATAGCTATCTATCTATCTATCTATCTCAGAGCCATCTATCTATAAACCTCATATATATATATATATATATATATATATATATATATATATATATCTTCTATCTATCTATCCATCTATCTCATATATATCTATCTTCCTCATATCTATCTATCTACACTATATGGACAAAAGTATTCGGACGCTTGACCATTACACCAACAGGGACTGTAATGAGATTGTATTCAAATACATATACTTTAATATGGAGTTGGTCCCCCTTTTGTAGCAATAACAGCTACCATTCTTCTTGGACGGCTTTCCACAAGATGTTGGAGTGTTTCTGTGGGAATTTGTGCCCATTCATTTTGTAGAGTATTTATGAGGTCAGGCACTGATGTTGGACAAGAAGGCCTAGCTCGCAATCTCCGTTCCAGTTCATCCCAAAGGTGTTTGAAGGGGTTGAGGTCAGGGCTCTGTGCGGGCCAGTCAAGTTCTTTCACACCAAACTCCTCAAACCATGTCTCTGTAATCTTTGCTATGTGCACTGGGGCACAGTCATGTTGGAATAGAAAAGGGCCTTCCCCAAAATGTTGCCATAAAGTTGGATACATAGCATTGCCCAAAATGACTTGGAATGCTGAAGCATTAAGATTGCCCTTCACTGGAGATAAGTGACCTAGCCCAAACCCTAAAAAACAGCCCCATACCATAATCACTCCTCCACCAAACCTCACAATTGGCATAATGCAGTCAGGTAGGTAACGCTCTCCCGGCATCTGCCAAACCCAAAATTGTCAATCTGACTGCCCAACAGAGAAGCGTGATTCGCCACTCAACAGAACACGTTTCAACTGCTCCACAGTGCAGTGTCTAGGTGCTTTACACCACTCTATCTGATGCTTGGCATTGGTCTTGCTGATGTGAGGCTTGCATGCAGCTGCTCAGCCATGGAAATTGTCACGAACTCCCAGCCTGTCCCAGCTACAGCAATCTGAACAGCTGGCCATGACTGGTGCTGCCTTAGTTAATTAACAATGAATACACCTTTTCTGCTACCACAAAGGATTCATTATGGTGTCCTTACATTAACCAGAACCACTTATTAATGTTTCACACTTAAATAACATACACATGTAGCATGAGTCTACCTGGGCTACGTAAGTTCACAAAGAATCATGGAGAGTACACTAGATAATATATGATTAATCTGAAACATTTTTCCAAGGCTTATTTACATAAAGGTAATAAACAGACATACAATAGGTTTTGCACAAAAGAGTTTCAGAAAATAAAATAGGAAATAAAACCAGAGTCCTTACTTACAAGTTCAGGAATTGGCGTGTGAGGAATACACATTGAGGAGAATGGCACATTTTAGCCTTGACAGACTCCCTCAAAGAAATTAATGATTTGATGTCTTAGAGCAGAAGATTTTAAACCCTTTTTACTCATAACCCTCACCCCCCACCTTTGGAGTTTATCTGTCAATAAAGACAGATTGATCTTCCAAATGTCACAGGGCTTCAAAGTGAGCTAGGGATGTCTGAAGATCGGAGTGTTCACAAGACCTTGAGTTCTCACCTCTGCTCCTTCTTGCTGGGCTAGATGGTTTACAACTTTGGGTTCAAACTTCCCCAAGACCCTTATCTATCCCGGGCCTGGCTAGTTTCAAAAGATTAATGGTACTTGCACAAGTTCATGTCATCTAGCAAAGCACACGTTGAGATTACATTACAAGGTTACATACAATATACATTGTCATACATGAATGCAACAGAAAATAGCAATCAGTCATTAGATATACAACAAAGTTGCCACAGAAACCCATTCCATTATACATTAATGGAAGTGGGAGTTTGGAACTCTTCGGCTATGGAATCAGCGGAGTGTTGGTGACTTTTACGTACCATGTGCCTTTGCAGTCGTTGACCCTGCTCTGTGATTTTACGTGGTCTTCTGCTTCATGGCTGAGTTACTGTTGTTGCTAAACGCTTTCACTTTCTAGAAATACTTTTCTGTCAACAGGTCTGATTAAAACACCTCAATTCAATAATTAACAGGTGTGGCCAAATAATGTTTTCTCATGTCTATCTCTCTCTCTCTACACAAACACACATAGTCTGCGCACCGAACGAGCACACTCTCTCGGCAGACATTGGTGCATTATAATCACCATTGCTGAATTTTAATAAGAGTGCACTTTTATGCATTTAAAGTACTAATTTTATATACATATACATTTCTATAGCCCTGAGAATAAGAACAGATAGTAAGAATAGCATCTAACATGCAGGAAAAACTTGAGAATTGTAATGTGCAGTTGGTCAGTACCAGGGACCAGCCTTTAGAATCTGGGACAGCTGACAACTATATATACAAACACTTAATCCCAGTGTCAAACTGAGGCATGAAATGCCCACCGGGAAATGCAATGGTATGGGTTCATGAAACATTTCACACCGCTGAGGGTGTGTGGTCAGTGACAGCAGGGGTGTGGCCAACCAACAGAAAGGCGGGGCTAGCCATTAGAGACAGGAGACTGCATATAAAATGGTAAGAATCCAATTAGTGAGGAGTAAATCTTACTAACAGACATACAATGCAAAGCTACAGGGTAGGTGCAAATACATGCTTGTGATGACTTGGAGCAATCCAAGCACAAATGTGGCTGTTACGCTATTGGCACGTGCGCTTTTTTGTAGCGTAATTAACAACCAGGTTGCAAACAACAGGCCCCTAGTCTGCAGTCGGCAGTCTTCTATTACTGCCCTCTGAGGCACTTTTAGAAAGCAAATAAATGACCTTTTTATAATGCTTTGGTAAAATCTGCTCCTTTGCAGTCAAGAGATTGAAAATCTGAGCAACAGTTACTTATTTACTCATTAACGGAGGACAGCTCCATGAGTCATGTGTGTTTTATTTCATTTACATGCATCAGTGTCACTCCCTAGTAATGGATTCTTGGAGTGATATCATTAAATTGTCAAACACAACTACGAACCATTCCTGAGGCAGGCTCGAGAAAAGGCACTTCTCAGTAGAGATTATACCCAAACATCGAGATCCTATCTATCTATCTAT
Source organism: Mixophyes fleayi (assembly GCF_038048845.1). Classification (NCBI taxonomy): domain Eukaryota; kingdom Metazoa; phylum Chordata; class Amphibia; order Anura; family Limnodynastidae; genus Mixophyes; species Mixophyes fleayi. The sequence continues at coordinate 86,519,522 of NC_134411.1, read as the reverse complement.
ATATCTATCTATCTATCATCAATCGCATATCTATATATCTATTTATCTCATATCTTTCAATCTATCAATCCATCGATCAATCTGTATATCTATTTATCTCCCTTCTATCTATCTATTTATCTATCTCATATTTATCTATCATCGATCGCATAGTTATCTATTTATCTATCTATCTCATATTTATCTATTTATCTATCTAGCTATATATCTATCTATCATCTATCGCATAGTTATCTATCTCATATTTATCTATCTCATATCGTTCTAATGATTCATCTAGATATATATATATATATATATATATATATATATATATATATATATATCCCTTCTATCTATTTATCTATCTATCTCATATCTATCTATCGCATATTTATCTCATATGTTTCTATTTATCTCCTATCTATCTATCTCATATCTATCTATCTATCATCTATCTATCTCCTATTTATACATCTTCTATCTATCCATCTACCTCCTATCTATCCGTCTATCTCCTATCTATCTATCTATCTATCTATCTCCTATCTATCTCATATCCATCTACCTATTTATCTATCTCATATCTATCTATCAATGTATCTGTGACATACCTATCTCTCTCTATATCTTTCTATTTATCTATCATCTATCTATTGCATATCTTTCTATCTCATATCTATTTATCTATCTCATATCTTTCTATCTATTGATCAATCTATCTAGCTAATATCTATCGATCTATTTGTTTATCTATCTCATATCTTTCTATCTATTGTTTGTTCATTTGTTTAATCAATCTATCTATCTCCTATCTATCTATCTATCTATCCATGTATCTCATATCTTTATTTCTTTATATATATATATATATATATATATATATATATATATATATATATATATATACCGTATTTGCCGGCGTATAAGACGACTTTTTGGACCTGAAAAACATGCCTCCAAGTGGGGGGGTCGTCTTATACGCCGGGTGCCAAACTCAGGGGTCTAAGGGGTGCCGCGGGCCAGCCATAAAAAAAAAAAACCAGAAACACTTACCAATCGCGCGGCGCCGGGACCCAGCATCCTCCTCTCTCACGCAGCCTGTCATCAGTGACAGGCTGCGTGAGAGAGGAGGATGCTGGGTCCCGGCGCCGCGCGGATTGGTAAGTGTTTCTGTTTTTTTTTTTTTTATGGCTGGGGCGCGGCAGAGGGGGGAAAGTGAGAGAGGGAGAGAGGGACAGATGAGAGTGACAGGAGGGGGACAGAGGAGAGTGACAGCAGAAGAAGGTAAGTGTTATTAGTATGTGTTATGTTATGTTTGTTTTATGTTATGTCATGTCGATGCAGAGTGTGTGATCAGCATATATGAGTGTGTGTGTGATCAGCATATATGAGTGTGTGTGTGTGTGGGGGCCAGTGACTTCATGCAGTGTGTGTGTGGGGGCCAGTGACTTAATGCAGTGTGTGTGGGGGCCAGTGACTTCATGCAGTGTGTGTGTGGGGGCCAGTGACTTAATGCAGTGTGTGTGGGGGCCAGTGACTTAATGCAGTGTGTGTGGGGGCCAGTGACTTCATGCAGTGTGTGTGTGGGGGCCAGTGATTTAATACAGCGTGTGTGGGGGCCAGTGATTTGATACAGCGTGTGTGGGGGCCAATGATTTAATACAGTGTGTGTGGGGGCCAGTGATTTAATACAGTGTGTGTGTGGAAGGTGTGCGGAAGAGGGGGTAGTCTTATACGGCGAGTATATAACAAACTCTATAATTTTGAGTGGAAATGTTGGGGGTCGTCTTATACGCCCAGTCGTCTTATACGCCGGCAAATACGGTATATCTTTCTTTCTAACTGTGTCTATCTATTTATCTATCTAACTGCTATACGGCATCATGACTTACAGAACCCCAGATTCACCAATACTATATGAGAATGTCCCTGTAAGTTGTAATATAGCTATAAATTTACCTTATTTTCCTTTAAGACATAGAGGCCATGTATTCCATTTCTGTTTCAAACACCAGGCAAGTCTACAGGCTGCAGACCTTTTATACATATGCTTAAACCACTGAGAAACTGCAATATGCAGTGCGAGGCTGTAAAGTTGTGGATGCACCCCGCTGAGCATGAAAATTAAAAAGAGTGTAAGAATATATGCCATTCAGAGAACCTTTTATTTCAGTTTGTGAGTAATTGTTGATTACAGAGAAAGAGAAACATGTTTACCAGGAAGTATATTATTTTGCTCATTTTTGCTATCGTCTGTTCAGCAGAAAACCACAACGCTATGTGGACGTCTGACAATAAATACATATGCTACAGAAATTGCAGTTTTCTCGCTTCTTGTACAGACATCCATTGATAAAGGCATTTTGTGAAATTTATGAGGCTTTTAGCCCTAAATATAGTACTGTGGCAGGAGACAGAGAATAAAACTAAGTCTCTAGAGAGCACTAATTTATCAGCCTCAGGTTACTCATGCAATGGGCTACTGCACCGGAATGAGAATAGATCACAATGGAATGTCTTCAAAAACCCTGCTCTAGTAATCTGTTGATTGGTATGTAAATCGATACGCCAAAAAGTGCTGCTATTGGCAGCTAAGAGGGATGAGAGCCAGCCGGGCTTCTCCCCATGTCATTCATTTCTAGCAGCCCAGCGCTCCAGCTCCAGAGATACAATATATTTTTCTATTGATCCTCTAATGTCAGAATACAAAACTATTTTTCACCAGCCGCAATAATGGGTCTAAAGTGCCTGATAGTCTTGTAGTAGTGCAGAGGACCGGTTTGAACCTCCTTTTCTATAATTAATAACAACAGACCATTTGTCAACGTGAAAAGGAAATGGTTATATGAAGTTTAGAAAGCACATAGCAGAATCTCAGCTTCTTACGAGTGAGCCTGTATTTTATAATTTTTAGGGATATAGAGGGACTTGAGAAGAGTGATATTTAATGCTGGCTACACACGGGAAGATTCTGACAGACAGGATAACTTTTCCAGTTGGTCGCCTATGTGGTCGAGATTGTTATCACTGGCGCAATTCAAGATGAATCTGAGGCCGTGCCCATAGCAAAATTGGGGAAGGGTGATGCCTTGCTCTCCTCCTGGTTACCCCTCTCTGCGTTCAATTGAACAGAGTAGGGGGCTTTTCTGAGCATGGGCCGCCCAGCGCATGCACCCAGTACTCATGTTCCGGGTTGGCATATTAGCTGAAGAGGAGTCCACTCTGCTCTTCCAAGAGTAGAGCGTGAGCATCAGCAAGGATCGAGAGTGTCAGGGGGGAGCGGGAGCCTCAAAAGTAACCATTGTTGCCAAGCCCACCTCTCCTCCAGGCCCCCTCACCTCCACATCCTGCATTCATTATAGTAACGTTCATGCTCTGAGACCTGTTTTGTGGTCAAATTTTAGCATTCTCCTTCATATTTCATTTACAAACAGGCTCGAATATTGTCCATACTTTTTCAACTGTACCCATTCTACGGAATTCCCTCCCTCGCACAACAAGACTTTTCTCTGGTCTACAAACCTTCAAGCGTTGTCTGAAAACCCACCTCTGCAGGCAAGCTTATAATATTCCCCAACCACCCTCTTAGCCGCACTAGTTTACCCTATTACCACCCTGTACACAATTCACAGAAGACAACAATCCTCTGACCCCCTGACCAACCAGGGCTATATCATGGGCCACATGGGCCTGAGGATGAAAATTATAAAGGGCCTATTGTGAGAAGTGCCGTGATGAACTGGTGTGGCCAGCTGTGTGTGGGCATGGCCAGCACCATGGATGGCAACCAGGGAAGCCGATAGTGGGCGGTCCATATCACCACCCCCACTCATTGTCCCAAACCCCTCTCCCCCTTCCTGCGCCAGGTGTCCTCACAAATAAAAGAAAAAAAACCTCCGGGTTGGCCAGAGCGAGCCAATTCACAAATTGTTTATTAATGAAATAGAAATTGTTTACTAATGAAATATAACTATAGTCCTACTCACATTCTGCGCATCAGTACAAGCCACAGGGGCGCACGCAGGATTGTTAGGTTCCCCCCCCCCCAAAAAAAAACAAAACCCAAAACACGTGAGAGAGCAGCTCTATTCCGGCAACACTGTATAGCACAGTGTCGCTATGTGGGGCACTTAGTTAGCGGAGGGGAGGGGCTTCTGGAGACCCAGAAACCCCCCCTGCGTGCGCCCCTGAGCCACAAAGGGATTGTTATACAATGTTTTAAGATGACACAGCGTTTTGTGTTGTCTTGAAGGGTTAAATGACAATCACATTTTCCAACACAAATTTGTCTCCAGGCTTTGTATACGTATAAATTTTAGTATATGTCCAAAGAAATAAAAGGGTTGAAAAAAATACATTTTTAAGAGTATATAAATAAATATATAAACGTTTTTAGTACAATTACAGTTTAAAAGACAACTTTGATAATAAAAAAAAAAAGACATTTTAAAAAAAATTCCGAGCTGATAATTTTAGTTTGGCTCAGTCTAGGCTGTCTAGTCTAGTCGGAGCTCAATGAGGTTCTTGGGGTGGGGATGCTGCCGTTGTACAATTAAGTACTGGTTGTGTGAAAGTAAGCATTTGTCCGTCCCATTTCCCCCCATAAAATATATTTCCCCGTATATTTTTTTTCAATATGCTATGAAAAGGAAGCCCAACAATGTCCCAAAGTATGTATACAAATTTTGCTTGAATAGATTAAAACATAGAAAAGTTATTCCCAGTGAAAAACATAAAAATCCTTTGCATCCTAAAGGGACAACATTACATTACAAAACATTAGATACATTGTGGCACATTCATGTGTGTCAAATATACACCAATTCCCCAAATTTCAGGTTTTTTTTAATATATAATTAAACAAACTTGCAATTTTCACTTTGCACGATTATATGTGTTTGTTACACTTGAGTAAATTATTTTGCTTTTTGGTGTTGGAGTCAAAAATAAACAGCAAGGTTAGGCAATAATTGAATACTATTAATTGTAACTATTTCTATTACAAATTAATTTAGGAAGAGAAAACTGTTTGCTGTTGCCCATTTAGGAAGCCAAATTTCCTAGCGTTAACTGTTTTCGCAAACACAGAATCAGTTTACAAATACGACTTCCATGCATTTCCTCACGCATGGAAGATGAGCGATAGCATCTAAATTAGTGAGATCTCTTGTGAGTAATTACAGAATAATCAGAATTGCAACCACAGATCAGACCAATACATTTGGGTTTATTTGCATTTCACAATCAACCATAATCCATTTAAGGTTATCCAAATTTGCTATTTCTGTCAACTTGTAGTTTTTTATATTTGAAGTTTTATTTTAAAATGAAATAGACAAAGACAAATTTCAGGACGAAAATATTAGAATACATTGCAATGAATGACAACATACGTTATGTTTTTGTATACAGTCAAGATAAGTATTTTAAATAAAATAAATTAAATGTATCTTAATGAATTACAAAATTAAAATAATAAATTAAATTAAAATAATTAAAATAATGTGCATATATTTTCTTGTTTATTTTGGGCCAGTTCATCAGGTTAGTGAGCTATTTACATGTAACAGTAAACAAACAGGTTCATACGATTTCAATTGTTGACCAACAATTCAGCTTTTTAGGGTTCAAAATAAATTACTTGTTCTTCTGTTTCACATTTCAAGAGAAGAGTATTGTATTTCAACCGGAGACAGTCTATTTAAAAAGGCTTTGGTAATTATTGTGCTAATTATACGAGTCCTCCTCTAAATGACAATATAATTATACCAAAGTAGGATATAATGTCTCAATTACTCGAGAAAAGATGGATGTGTTCTTTTTCGGTTGTGTGTTGCATGTTGCAGGCATGTCACTTTATGCTTAGGGAGCCGATGAACGACTAAAAAGTCTATTGTCTTCTGCAGGGAAATTGTTTTGGGATTAGCAAGTTCTTTTTAAGTTATAAATGGAGGTGTACAACTGTTAGGTTGTTATGTTACCTTCATTGTACCGCAGCTGAAAATGTCAGGACAACTTTCCAATGTTCACTTCAAACTTTGATTCAATAAAACGTTGAATTTCGGTGTCAGAATTTTGCTAAGGTGGATACTTTTCAAAAGTTTTAGATTCACTACATATTTTGCATCACGTTAACTGTTTGATCTGACTCTGAGTGGTTTGTTTTGAATTGTTTTCATTTATTATTTTCAATAATTTCTACTTATTTAAGTTACTATTTTACTAGTTTTATGCCGTTGACTGTGGTATGCAAATGAGATGGGTTGAGAGAAGTTCGGCAGCATTCTAATGCCGTTGACTGTAGTATGCAAATGACATGGGTGGAGACACGTTCAGGAGCATTCTAGTTCCGTTGACTGTAGCATGCAAATGAGAAGGGTGGAGACTCACCCAGCAGCATTCTAGTTGCGTAACAATAGCCATGACCCTTGCAGTAGAGATTCTGAAATATTTTTAACTTGTTCGAAAGTTGATCAGATTTGGCCATTTGGAGAGCCTTAAATTTGTTTGCAGAACAACAGGGCAGTTCGATCTGGTTTCTGTCCAGCAACCACAATGCGCTCACGGTAAGAACTTTACACTCATGATTAGGGTTATTTTTTTACAGCAAATATGTTAAAATAACCTATATAACGTAGCCTGCGAGAGCTTAAATGGCTACAAGTTATAGCATCTTAATGTTTTCTTCTTTGAACAGAGAACATTACTGGATTCAAGTTTGAAGTTTGCATAGGAAACATTAGAACTATACAATGTAGTTATTAAGCCCGTACTAGAGCATGATTGAACTGGTTCACTTTAGACTAAAAATTCAAGGAATATTTGACTAATCTATTCCGGATTTTCGAACTTCAGAACTGATTTGAAAACCGCTTTGAAGCATTTCCGAAAATATCTGTTAAAACTGTGATTTATCCGTACTTTTATGTTTTTAATAACTTCAACTTTTTGAGTGGATTTTTAAAAACGTCTATTTAGTTTCATATGAGCATGGCTATTTAATGTAGCCATGTTCACTGACCCCCTTGTTCTGGTTTTGGCAAAACCGCCCTTGCGTGTTTTGGTTTTGGATCCTGATTTTTTCCTGCAGGGACCTGGCTGGATGGTAAGCGACAGAGCAATGACATAAACACACGGCAGTTCCTACCACATCTAGGACACATTGCAACACAGCAGTGGCAGTAAAGAAAAGTGGTGCAATTAGCAATGGAGCTCTCCTCTTTGTATGTTACCTATATAACACAGTACAATGTGACTGCAGATTAAGAAGACCAAGCCTGTCAGACCTATTATTTCTATTTCAGCAATGACAATTAGCAATGGAGCAATGGAGCTCTCCTGAATGTCACTGGAGACTTTGAAAAACAATGCTACCCCTCCTCTTTCTTTTCTACCTATGACGCCACCCAACTGCACTAGAGACTGCCAAGAACTGTGCTACCCCTTCTGTGTCCCTCTGTGAAATGGCGCTGGATCACCGTGGAGGCCGGTATGTGTAGAATCCAAAGCTTGAGAGATCCGACGACGAAACAATGACGCTTTGCCTCGTTTTCAATTCTGAGGGCGTGCTGGGCTCAATACTTGGAACTGCTAAGTTCGGGTGTGTTCAGTTCTCGGGAAACCGAGTTTGAGCATTTCTAATTTAAAATGTCCATTCATTCCTTACCGATGTAGAATAATATATGGAGTATGATACTTTGAGATGAATGGTGTGCTTAACATCATGCCACAGTGCGCTAATAGAGCTCTCCACCTCTAACAGGTACAGTATCGGCTGGGTATACTTTGGCGTGCCTTCTTTGTCCACCTCTAGGCTAGAGCCAATGCACTGTACGCAGTTTAGGTGGAGTCAATAGGAAGCTATTGGTCTATACATTCACGCTGCCCACTTACCACAATTATATTCAGGCACAGATGGTACTACTCAGGGCGGACTGGGGTAGGGGGTTGGAGGTCATCTGCCCCCCCCCCCCCCGGGCGGTCCCATAGTAGGCTACTGTCAGTCGTTGTCTCTGCTTCTCCTCTCTCGCAGGAATGGTTGCGTTCTCCTCGGTCTCTGACGCACCTGGTTGCTTGACAACCAGACATGCTTCTTCCAGCTGGGCAGCCGGTCTCTACGCGAATACGTGTCTTGTTGCCTTGCAGTTCTGAGCTCCAGCAGCAACCAATGATGTCACTGCTACTGGAGATTAGCGTTCCCCTTCTCCTCTATATAAAGGGAGGCTCTGGCACCAATATTTGGTCTCTATACTCCACTTTCCCTGTGCATTCCCTGTGTTCTGATTATTGTATGCTGACTTCCTGGTTCCTGATCTGGCTTCCTCTGACTACACTTTTGGATCATGTTCTGGCTCTGCCTTCACCTCCTGACAGTTGACCTCCTGCTATACGGACCATTCTACTGGATTGCGCTTCTGTATCTCGTGTCCCAATCAGCTTGGACTCGGACTGTCTGACTAGCCTCACTCACCTACTACTTCGCTGGTAGCTGTCGTGGAGAACCTCAACCTGCGCATGTCTTGCGGAAAAATCCATACCTCCTTGTGGGGCGTCCCTGGAAAAGACTAGGGCCGCATTAGACTCCGTGGGGTAAATGTATCCAATGCCGATTTTTTCAACTCAACGCTATTCAACTTTGCAGTGAAAATTTAAAGCGGCAATGGCTTTAAAGGCATTGTGGGCTGAAAGCTTTAGTCCCATCTGTCCATCCATGGTATTATTCTACATCGGTAGGTAATGAAATTAAGACACTTTAAATAGCCATGCTCATATGAAGCCATTTACGCTATAAATTTTTACTGCAAACTCGCCGAATAGCGGTGAGTTGAAAATATTGTCAGTTGAAACATTCACCCCCGTGTCTCCAAATTCAGTTGTGCCAAACCCAGCAACTAGACATCATCCACTAACCACTTTATGACAGCTACCTTGAGCTGGGTCTCTGGGCCACCCGCTTTATTTTTTCCTTTCAAATGTTCCTAATAGGCTGCTGACTTGAGTCTTGCCACCTGGGGTACAATTTGGTACCATGGATGGACAGATGGGACCAAAGCTTTGAGCAGACATCTAAATAAGTAGTGCATTTTTGACCTGTCCACCTGCAGGTATGGGAGACTACACATTTAGAGCACACTATTTTTATATATGTACTGTACATTTTGGGAACAGTAACATCTGTTAATTGTCCGTCGCCCGTTGCTCACATGTGCCAATAAGAAATATTTGCTACCATTGTTTAAACTACAACCTAACAAACAAAGTTTGAATCTGAATGGTAACTCTGGGAAACAGCACATTTTTTATTTGCACCATTACAGAAATGTCCCCCTGTTGGGTTTTTAAGCCACATTATTTTCATGACTCAATGACTCATAAAGTTGACGATGAAACTTCCATATCTCATCCCATTTGATGAAGGTACAGAACAGAATTGTCATATGAAATTCGGACAAAAAATATTCTCTTATAGAATATTAAATTGCAGTCTTAACAAATTATGTAACAGATTATTAGCCCAAACTCTGAGCACACACGTATTTGAAGGATATAATTAACGCCAATATCTTGAGACATTTATTTCCATCCATTTGTTCGAGGAATTGGTTTTATGAAGAACGACGCGCCAGACAATGAGATCCTACACTCATGAACAAATATGGTATTTATGCTACTGACGACTATTACACTAGTAAATTAGTACATTATCACTGAGTGAGGCTTGACCTTTGGTAATAGCAAGACATGAGGAAGCTGAGCCGTCGCACCATTCAGTGATGAGCAACGCCAGACGTATTGTTATGCAAACTAATTACTTTATTGAGTGTCTGAAACACTGAAGCAAACTTGAATAATACAACCAGTGAGCAGGTCTCATTTACTCGGGTTCAGAATGACAAACGACCTGAGCAACCTATTTGTGCATGTATCAGGAAGGATTCAGCAAACCTGCTTATTAGAGTGTACTTAGCAGAGATGATCAGTGATTCTGAAATGCCAGAAAACTGAGAGCAAACAATATAATAATTCTCTTTTTATGTCTTCACATTCACTATGGCTCATTTAATAAGATAGCGTAAGTTGAACATATACTGCAACCACTGTTATCCAGGAAAGGAGTGACTGCAGCACAAGGGGACATGTAGGATGTCCATGAAGGATCTTGAGGTCTTGTGTCTGGGAAAAGGCATTGACATCTCTCCTGCGGAGATGAGGGAGGAGATGAGAAGGGCTGTAGCGAGATGAGAGGATGGAGCTGCAGTGACTGTAACCAAGATAACACCCAAACAACACCCTCAACAAGACCTAACCAGGGGGTTGAAGCCCCCAGGAATATAAGGTTCCAATAGAAAAAAGGGCAAAGAACGGCGGAAGCCACAAGAGGCATGTTTATGACCCCATTAAGGGGTGTCTACAACCCTCACTTCCAGGAGGCACCAGAGGTGTACACCCCAGAGCCTGGGATGGGCCTCAACAAGTGGTTGCCCCATGGGTGGGGGGCAGTTTAATCAGAGAGAAGAGCCCACAACACATGAAGAGCCGCAGCCAAATATACCAGCAGAGGAAGGCCCACCTTCAGGGGTACCTCAGAAGTAACATCACCACAGCAGACATAGTGTTGGCACAACAGGGTGTAAGAAAAGTCTGGAGAGCCCCTTCATACTGGTATCCCATTGATTAGTCCCCCTTGGAAAGTACCCAATACCGTGAGGGGGTAGCTGCATGGTGCAACACGAATAATTGGGAGTGTGACTATAAGGGAGGAGACTGTATGGCAGAGGAGTCCCTGGATGAGGGGATGGTTGATTTTCACGAAAGTCCCTAGAGATTGGGATGAAGGTCCCGAGGATCTGTGAGGTGGTCACCAGGTGAATAATATGCAAAGCCTGCGTGATGCACCTTATGGTCTGTAACTGTGGAACTACTGCTTCCAACAGGTATATAATGTGTACTGTGCAGGAGTAAGATGGAATAAGGCGATAGCAATAACTGACAAAAACGTGCCAGAGGAGAATTGTTTTGCTGTATACCATCTGCAACCGTTATGCTGTTCTGTGCTGGAGGAAGTGGAGTTAAATAAATATTAATTTTCTGTTGTGAACTGAGATGACCTGGCGCCCAATATTATTGTTGTTGCACTGTGCACACACTAGTGTCCAATCCACATCATGACTGTGTTAAACACCTGTGTATTTGTGAGGGGGGGACCGGCTGGGCAATAGGCTATGCTTTTGGTTGCCCACACCCACCAGCTTGCCAGGGCAGAAATAACCGCATGTAATTACAGCCAAGGCCACCACCCACACTCTTCACAGTAGCCCTGGAGGATCTCAAGCTCAATGACCTGTGTAGGTATCCAACCAATGCCACCTAGCATGTAACCACCACAGTATGTATACAAAAGTGTATATATATATATATATATATATATATATATATATATATATATATATGAACAGGGTCACCCAGCGTTGTATGGGTCCGACCTGTAATGTGTAGCTGTTTTTATATAATAGCATATTATTTGGTAAATAGACCAAAAATGCTATTTAGAGAATAATATTTGTTGGTTTGCCGCGTTGTCGTTTTGTCGCAAGGCTTTCTTCCAGCAATCAAACAATTGTTTACAGCCAAAAAATGATGTTTTAATATTTGTCGCGTTGTCGGGGTGGTCTAATACAGGCCTGTCCAACCTGCGGCCCTCCAGATGTTGTGAAACTACAAGTCCCAACATGCCCTTCCAGCTATCAACTGGTTGTCTACCAGCAAAGCATGCTGGGGCTTGTAGTTTCACAAAACCTGGAGGGCCGCAGTTTGGACAGGCCTGGTCTTATAGGTTACTTTTTCAAAACTAGTATATATATATATATATATATATATATATATATTTTAGAACATTTCGTATGAGTACTTTTTAGGGAGAACGATTGTTCTGTGTAATCCAATTAATTATACTGGCAGGATGAGTATTAACACGTTGCATTATTTGTACAAAACGAAGGTGGATGAAGATGAAACAGTCTGCAGGACCCAGATGCCCGGCAGCAGTGCACGTCCTTTGGTTCTAGAGGAAGAGTAAGATGTGCCATTATTCTAGCTGTGCGCTGACAGTGTACGGTCTAATATCTGTCTGCTATACGTTAGAGAAAGATTAGAACTCTCATATAAATACCTGTCAGCTTCCCCTTCTGTTATGTGTTGTAAAATGCACCTCCACAATGATTATTTAATACAATTGAGCATTTCTGACATTTTAAAACATGTCTGTAGGAGTAGTATGGATCGAGTAGCATAATTATGTCTGGTTCAATTGAACAGAAGTAATGTTAATAATAGTCTGAGCTCAGGGTAGGTTATCTGGTGATCTCAAGCAGAGGTAATGATGAGTTTTAAAAGCCTTTCTTCCACCATAGGATATATTGTTTTACTATGCCCCTATTGCATGTGATCAAACTGGGAATTTACTGTGGATCCTTTGAAGAGGGACTGAGCACACAAAAAAAATCAAAAATACTTAGGTTGCAAATCCATGAATACAAGCATCAGGTCTTTGCGCTGGCCAATAAGTGGACATCTATAACTTGTTAGATAAATGAAAGCACCGGGAAAGTGCTGTCTATCAGTCGCCTTCCAGTGCAAATATCTGCACCAAATCATCATCATCTATTTATATAGCACCACTAATTCCGCAGCGCTGTACAGAGAACTCACTCACATCAGTCCCTGCCCCATTGGGGCTTACAGTCTAAATGATAGTACAATCGGGTGTAAAGCTCAAATCTGTTAGATCTGAAGAATCTTTGTGGGTTCTGATATATGAAGTGATTGTCTTTCTGCTTCTCTTGTCAACTATATTATCATCATCAACATTTATTTATATAGCGCCAGCAGATTCCGTAGCGCTTTACATTTGCGAACAAACAGTAATAAGACAATACTGGGTAATACATACATACAGAGAAGTAAGAGGGCCCTGCTCGCAAGCTTACAATCTATGGGACAATGGTTTGATACACAAGGGTAAGTGCTACAACATATTGAATATTTGTCCAGCTCGAATGCAAAAGTTACAATGTATTTAGTGGGCTGTATGCTCAGTCACACAACTATGTTGGTCAGAGGGTTGTTGTCTTGTGTTAGCTGTGTAGAGGGTGGTAATAGGGTAACCTAGGGAGATTAAGAGGGTTGTAGAGGAATACTATAAGCTTGTCTGAAGAGGTGGGTTTTCAGAGAACTCTTGAAGGTTTGGAGACTAGAGGAAAGTCTTGTGGTGTGAGGGAGTAAATTCCATAAAGTGGATGCAGCCCGAAAAAAGTTCTGCAACCGAGAATGGGAGGAGAGTGGAAGAGAGACACAGATCTTGTGCAGAACGGAGGTATCGAGTTGGAAGATATTTAGAGACAAGTGAGGAGATGTATGTCTGTGCATTTATGCCGATGGCCTTGTATGATAGTAGTAGAATTTTATATTGGATTCGTTGAAAAACAGGCAAGCACTGTAGAGACTGACAGAGTGACTCAGCAGATGTAAAATGATTTGCAAGAAAAACTTCTCTTTTGCTCATTTAAATATATGTCCTAGATAACCACTATTTTCATCTTGGTAACGTAAATAGAAAAAGAGATCTAAGGCACATTAATCACAGTAACTGTAGATGTAAATTAAATGGTGACACACCGGGATGACTGAAGCTTATAACCGATGACTAGTCATAAATATGCAGAAACCACTGATATAAACACAATGATAACAACATAGACTTCCATTTAGGAACGTATGTAAGAACATAAACAGCAAGGAACATTCACTATACTGTAAAGCAACAATATTAATGTCCATAGGAATCCACGAATAGGTATCCACAGAGCCGTAACTAGGGCTGTGCGACAGGGGCGACCGCCCAGGGCGCTACGCTGAAGAGGGGCGCAAATTTAGCAATATTTTGGGTTAATTTGGTTAAAATTGAGGGCTAGGGGGGCAGCATTTGTCTTTCTCGCCTAGGGCACTAGAATTCTAAGTTACAGCTCTGGGTATCCATCCCTTAGTGGCAGAAAAGTTCACCTTTCTCACACGTTGCGGACTTCATACTTGGACCCAGGTGTTGCAAGAAAAGATAAAAGGTGACTATGTAGTAAGAATAGTAAATAAATAGTAAATGTAAGTGTTACATTATAACTGTGCTGAAAAGTCTTAATGTTTGATCACCCTTTGATCAAGGCAGCTCTCTCAATGAAATAGTTCTAGGGGTATGTTTACTGAACTGCGGGCTTGAAAAAGTGGAGATGTTGCCTCCACTCTATATTCAACGCGGCTGCAAGACTCATCTTCCTCTCACGCCGCTCCTCCTCTGCCTCCCCTCTCTGCCTCGTCCTACACTGGCAACCCTTCCCCTACAGAATCCTCTTCAAGCTCCTCTACAAGGCTCTCTCCCACTCTACTGCCCCCTACATCTCTAACCTCCTCTCCATACACACTCCGGCCCGCTCCCTGCGCTCAGCCAATGACCGCTGCCTCTCCTCCACCCTTATCACCTCTTCCCACTCCAGAATCCAAGACTTTTCCTGTGCAGCCCCCCTTCACTGGAATGACCTCCCTCGCTCCATCCGTCTCTCTCCTACTTTGTGCTGCTTCAAACATGCACTTAAAACTCACCTCTTCCGCATAGCCTACCAACCATCTACTTAACCCCTCACCTCCACTACTCGCTCTCCCTTCTCTCTTCTGGCTCCCCTTGTGCCTGATTCTGTCTACCCTCCTTTAGGATGTAAGCTCACATGAGCAGGGCCCTCTTCCCTCCTGTCTCCTCACCTATTCTTCTGCTCCGTGCTTATTGCAGCAGCCTGCCTGGAGTTTCTGAAGTATTGGTATTTTTGTTTATTGTTCTGTACTGTTTCACCCTGTAGAGTCTACTGTTTGTACTGTGTACAGCGCTGCGGAAATCTTGTGGCGCCTAACAAATAAATGATAATAATAATAATAATAATAATAATAATAATAGCAACCAATCAGATTCTAGCTGTCATTTTGTAGAATGTGCTACATAAATGTTAGCTATAATCTGATTGGTTGCTATAGGCAACATCTCCACTTTTACAAACCCGCAGTTTAGTACATATACCCCCTAGTCTTTTGTTTTTAATGCAAGATTACATATATTTATTTTTTAGTATCATACTAGTAAGATCTAAGCTCTCAAGGGCAGGGCCCTCTTTACTTTCTTCTTTCTGTATTCCTGGCTAATAATATTATCTACGTCTAGGTATTGTCAGTGATCCCTTGCTGTCTTTTTCCATTTACATGTGATTGAAGTCACATGTACAAGGCTGACACTTCATTCATAAAGGTGGACATCTTATATCTAAAGATGAAATACATTTTTTAAATTGCTTCACCAAATATTCACCTCCTTCTGCATTTGGCTGTAAAAGGTCATATGTTTCACCATAGAAGTTTGGCCTTGTTTGTTCCCAGTCCTACTGTGATCCAACCACACAGTAGAGAGAGCACTGACCATTGTCACCCTAGCTCTATTTTAGACAATGAACTCTGTGAAACTCTATAGATTGTAAGCTTGCCAGCAGGGTTCTCTTACCTCTCTGTCTGTCTGTATTACCCAGTATTGTCTTATTAATGTTTGTTCCCAATTGTAAAGCGCTACGGAATTTGCTGGCGCTATACAAATAAATGTTGATGATGATGATGAAGGTGCAATTTCAAATTATAGCTGTCATCTACAAGTTATGTTCTAAAGTGAAATAATAAGTAAATAATGAATAAAATTCATCTTGTGGGGAATGAAACCACACATATTTAAATTGCAGCCCTGTATAGATTCTAAAAAGTCCCTAATATTATGTGGTATAATATTGCAAAACTTGTTTGCTATGTAATTGGTTGGCTAAGAGAATATTAGTTCCTTAAACTACACACTGCTGATTGTTCTTTCAATTACACGAAACCTAACTTACTGTTAAGCCTTTCACTCTAAACCAGTGTTTCTCAACTCCAGTCCTCAGGACCCCCTGGCAGTACATGTTTTCCATATCTCCTTGCTGGAGCACAGGTGTATTCATTACTGACTGACACAGTGAAGCAGGTGGTATAATTATTTCACTGGTCACCTGGCAATCCTGCACTGTTAGTGGGTTCTGAGGACTGGAGTTAAGAAACACTGCTCTAAATCATGCTTAAATAAAAAGGTCATATTTTATTGAATTAAATAGAAAGATGGTGGCAGTATAAGCAAATTGCGAGTCAGCTAACAACTAATAGCAAAACGAAAGAGTGTATGACCACAGGCACTAACGACTAGTACAAGGACATAGCCCATCGGCCGGTGCTATATCGGGGCATCATAGTGACTACCCCCCCTTCTCTGGACTCACAAAGACGTGCCCACACAAAGTAGGTCAAGAGATCCCCTACACAAAGGGACCAAGAGCCAGGGTGCTTCAAAGGTGGCAGTGACACGCGACCAATCAGCGATAGCACCTTGTGAATTAGTCGCTGACGGTGGCTCAGTGGTTAGCACTTCTGCCTCACAGCGCTGGGGTCATGAGTTCAATTCCCGACCATGGCTTTATCTGTGTGGAGTTTGTATGTTCTCCACGTGTTTGCGTGGGTTTCCTCCATGGGAATCTGGTTTCCTCCCACACTCCAAAAACATACTGGTAGGATAATTGGCTGCCATCAAAATTGACCCTAGTGTCTCTCTCTCTCTCTGTCTATCTGTGTATGTTAGGGAATTTAGACTGTAAGCTTCAATGGGACAGGGACTGATGTGAACGAGTTCTCTGTACAGCGCTGCGGAATCAGTGGCGCTATATAAATAAATGGTGATGACGATGATGACTACAAATGCTTTCCTGCCAACTGTGCCTGCTCTGGTATTGGAAGAAAATAATATATTGGTTAAGACATAACACATGGATGCAGGGAGGGGATTTGTGCAGCAAGAGACCCAGCAACCACTGGGGGAAGAATGTATGGGACAGCTAGAGCCCCTCCCCCAGGTATCCTATTGGCTGGACGATGTCAGCAGACTTAACCCATAATAGGTAAGTGAACGACTCCAACATATGTGTTTAAGTGCATTTGGCTTACTGCCTCTATTGTCATCACTTACTAACTTGGATTTAGATCAGCAGCTTTGCTCAGGAATCTCATTATCCTTTACTAGCTCACCCAAATTGGACAAAGCTACCAAATTAAGTTATAATAATGTTTTTTTTAGAGAGATTATCTGAAAGCCTGACTAATATCACAGAAATGACTATACATAAAGTTTATTAATCCAAAGTATCATAGAGTTAGGTCTGGCATGGTGTCAAATCTTACAGATTTGATGGATTCTAATCATTCTGCGTTAATACCTTTCACAGAGCCTGCAATATCTTTCATTCATGTAACACCCATCTATCTAACTGCCGTGGTCATAATTATTTTACTGAAATCCACAGTAACCAGCAGAATACGGTCCTGATAGGAATTATTGGGAATACAGAAGTGGGAAAATCTTTTCTTCAAATAGAGTATAGATCTATCAGTAGTGCAGTTCTAAGAGCTATGTAAACACCAATAATAGATTTTCTAGAGTTTATTTTAAATCACCATCATCATATATTTATATAGCTGATTCCGCAGCGCTGTACAGAGAACTCACTCACATCAGTCCCTGCCCCCATTGGAGCTTACAGTCTAAATTCACTAATATACAGAGAGAGAGAGACAGAGAGAGACTAAGGTCAATTTGATAGCAGCCAATTAACCTAGCAGTATGTTTTTGAAGTTTGGGAAAAAACCGGAGCACCCGGAGGGAACCCACGCAAACACGAGAACATACAAACTCCTCACAAATAAGGCCATGGTCGGGAATCGAACTCATGACCCCAGTGCTGTAAGGCAGAAGTGCTAACCACTGAGCCACCGTGCTGCACAATCAAACATTGTGCAAGAATTAGTAGTGTTGTAGATTGTACCTTGCCCTAAATGTGCCACGTTTAAACCAGACTCACCCTTATGTTTACTTCATGTTCAAAGCTTAGGGATTTTGGGGGAAAAATTGGTATTTGGGGTCGTTCTGATATAGGACATAAGTTTATTTTTTTTAAGATAAAACATGCTGTTTTTGCCGTTTCACCCAATGTAAATTATGAAAAATGTATTAAGATAATCACTAATATTTTCCTATGGACTTCTTGAAGACTCGATTTATCATTCTTAAAACATCTTGAAATGTTAGATACTGAACCAAATGATGATTGGACATAACGGTATTTCTCAAAAAGGTTCTTTTAATCTCAGTCAGAATTGGGATAATCTCCTACAAACTCTTCAAATTAATTTATTTTTTGAGTTCTAATGTTCCAATGTGCAGTGTTGAACGATACTTATGTCCTCATGATTAAATGGATCCCCTAAAAATTGGCCATCCTTTTTGACATATTTTCTACATATAGGGCGTGAGTCATTAAGGCAGGCATACTGAGCGCATCGTGCCGTTGTTCTCAACGACACGTAGATCGGCTTTGCATACTCCCAGAGTCAGCAAGGAAGAGATCACAAGATACGTGTGGTGTTGACTATGGGTGTAGGTTCACTCTGCTGTACTAGACCAGACACTGCAGGATGCATACTAGGGGCAAAAGCAGGATTTGCAAAGGGGGGTTTCCACACCACGCCATCAGTGGGTGTGACCAGCATGCATGGGGGCGTGGCTATAATTTGCTCTCCAACTCCCCCTATCCCCATCATATACACGGGCAATGTTGCGTGTACTACTGTTAGGTGCACGCAGCTCTCTCTTTTCAAGCAGAGCCGTGTGAGGCTGGGGCAGGGTCCAGCCACCTCAATTATACAGTGTCCCAGGCTTAGGAGGGGGGTTTCCAGGCACTAGGAAAGCCCCCTTCGGTTTGCCCATGTGTACAATACGTATGTGGAATATGAAATCTCAAAAGAACGAACAGGAAAATAATATTAATCAATTAATGTTACCTGTCAATAATATAGTCATTTATGATTAGAAATTGTATAAACAAAGAAAATTATGTATATCACTTTTCTGTGGAAAAACATTAGGGTTAGACTGTCCTTAATGTCTACTGTACATAAAATAAATTTTCCCAGTTGCCCCTGATCGCAGACACATGTTATAACATGCACACGATACTGACTCAGGACTTAGAATAGCCCCTTAGCTGGTGCAAGAGATCCGGCAGAGCTTCATTCCGACGTGACTGCATTTGCTTGAGTTTGGCGCGCCCACATCATCGTAACTCTCATTGGCGTTGGCATATGCAGCGGACTTGCTTTCATTGACGGCTGAGTGTCCTCGTTCTGGGCGTGCGCAGAAGGAAATTGTGTGTTATACGCACAAAAAACAGAAAACTTATTAAACTACTGTCTATTATAAGCTGTTCACTGATGCTGATTGTGCAAAGTATAAGTATGTTTTTTTTTATCGAATAAGGTTTACCTAGCATACAAGCTACTTTAGTATTACCACTGACACTGTACTCACTCACGTTGTCATCCCTTCGCCTACAGAGCTTGCAGTTTAATATTCTGCGCTAGTAGACCGATACCAGCTTTTTTTAATATCACATTTGTATTAAACAAAATGAATAGCTACTGAGAGGTTCTAACACGGAGATTTAAACTGAAGTATTGTAACAGGAGAGAGGGAACGAGCAGCATAACAGATCGTCTTTAATATGATCATTAAATTCATGATGGTAGAATAAAAAAATAACTCTGTCTGCCAGATTTTTGACAGCGAGCAAATTAATTGTATTTTGTTCGAGATAATCGGCAGTTACTTGGTTTCACAGTGTAAACTGAGGACAACCCACTAATGTTTCTCCATAGATGACCTGCTGATTCATATTATTACTAATCTATCTATTGATATCTCTGTCATGTCTATGTTATATAGGGATGTGCACCGGCCACTTTTGGTGTCTCGTGTTTTGTGTTTTGGATTCGGATTTGCTTGAGTTTTTGGGTTCGGATTTGTTTCGCAAAACACCTGACGAAAGGTTTTGGTTCGGATTTAAGGTTTTGGATTCGGATTTATTTTGAAAAAAACATAAAAAGGGCTAAAAACCAGTTTTGTGGGTTTTTTTTTCACTCCTACGCTATTATTAACCTCAATAACATTCAATAACAATCATTTCCACTAATTTCCAATCCATTCTGAACACCTCACAATATTGTTTTTAGGCCAAAAGGTTGCACCGAGGTAGCTTGAGTACATAATGCCAAAAAAAGAGGTACAAGATGGAATTGTTCTGGGCCCTCTCTCCCACCCCTCGCGAGATTCGACGCGAGACTTGGACGACAGAGCCTCATTTTCATTCTTTTGCCCGCCGGAAATATCCGAACAGTGCTCGGATCCTGTTCGGATCCGCACTGTTCGGGTGGGCTCGGATTAGCGGAATCCGAGCCCGCTCATCTCTAATGTTATATCTATCTTATCTCATATCTATTCCTGCCACCAGTTGGAAAACATATGATTCTGTTCCCTACCATAAGCCAATCACATTGGGCCTAAGTCATTAAGGAGAGCAAAGCATAAAAAAAGGAGTAACTTTGCACCTGGGCATAACCATGTTGCATTGGAGGGGGGCAGGAAAATTTAAGATGCGGGGACAGATTTATAGTTGGGGTAGGACCATACTTGCCAACTCTCCCGGAATGTCCGGGAGACTCCCGCATTTTGTGAGAGTCTCCCGGACTCCCGGGCGAGTGTGGCAATCTCCCGAATTCTGCCCACTTCACTAGGAAGTGCCCCACTTCCTAGTGAAGTGGGCAGAATTAGATCCCAAACGCCGCGATTCCCGGTGAATCGCGGCGTTTGGCCCCGCCCCCGCTGTCAAATGACGCAATTTGCGTCATGACGTCACAGGGGGCGGGGCCGAAATGACGCGATTTCGGCCACCCCGCCCCTTCACGCCCCCCTCCACTGGCTGGCTCCCGGAAGGGAGCTGAAGAAAGTAGGTAAGTATGGGTAGGACATGTCCTAGATCAACTTTAAATTTCCGCATAAAACTAAAGCTATCAAGTATTTGTGTGCTACATGATAAAACAGCCAGTATTTAACTTATGTGCAAAGTAATAAACAAATTTGTCCCCCTTGCATTGTAACATGGTTTGTCCCTGAGAACATTTGCTCATTTTTTTGCCTTACTTTCCTTAATGACTCAGGCCAAATAAGTTTGGCTCAGCGCTTCTGATATGAACCCCCAGTTTCCTTTCTAATTCTTTCTGTACGTTCAGATATCCTTGCAGGATCTCACCTCTACAATCAGTCCAGGTTGTTTACAACTAATTCATGAGTAAATCTGCCTTCGTGAAACCTACATTTATGGTTTATTTACTGTAAACTTGAATGTTTTGAATGACTCACCGTGTATGTCCCCCACCTTCACAAAAACTTTTATAGCTTACCAACTTAACTAAAATAAAAACAGAGTTGTGTTTAAGGTTGGCAAAAATGGAGGACAGAGTTTATTAATTTAGGTAACCTTTTAAATAACCTTTGGTGGCGGAGAAAGGGCACTGCGGGACAGCTACCAAGCTGATACAACCAGATAAACGGGGGAACTGGCGAAACCGCCGTACATCCACTAACAGCGGATCTCGTCCCAAAACTGCCATGCGCTAAATTGGCATCAGAGTGACTGTACCCCCTCTAAACTCACGATGCCCCCCCTCACCGAGCCGGACAAGGGACCCTCCTCACCAAAGGACCAAAGAGTTACTGGTGCCTCTAAGGGGACAATGACCTGCGGCCAAACAAACACTAGCGCCTTACTAATCAGTCGCTGAATGCAGTCCCTTACTCTTGGTGGCCCGGAGAAGGGGCTTCAAGCCACTCATGGCTAGAGGCAGGCTGGGTGGCAGGGGGGAATCTGCTCCCTGGGCCGGTCCCATTGTGGGCTACCTTGAGCTGGGTCACTTGGCCACTTGCATTTGTTTTCCTTTAAAATATTCCTCATAGGCTGCTGAGTCCAGTCCTGCCTCCAGGGCTAACATTTGCCAGACCTCCCCTGCTCATGGCCTTATCTGAGCTAGATTTGGGTGGGGTAAATTGACTGCTCGGATCAATAGCTTACTATTGGTTCACAACGTCAAAGCCTGTAGCCTGCAAGTGCAACATCAGCTTTTGGCAATATGCAGCTTGGGGGGCCCAAGAAGTGGCCACGCTGGGGCCAGAGGTTGCTGTGCATATATTCCAGTCCCTTATACCAAATGCATTATATAACATAGCAATACATTTAACAATACAATGTTGGATACAATACAACAATAAGACCTATACAATTGTTTCATTAGCATAGAACTCATCTCCATGTGTTCATTGCATTTCTCCTTTTCAAGTGCGTACTTGTGTCACTAGGTTTGGATGGTGGATATCTGGGCTCACCATAGCTGTGGTTACCAAACTACAGTCCTCAGTGGCTTTATTATTATCAACTACTACAGTATGTGCTTCAAAGGTTTCGGACTACACGGGGCTGATTGCTCTAATGCCATCGTCCAGAAGGGACTGAAGCAGTGAACATCCCTGGCTGAAGAGAAGGAGATCACATGATGCTCACATCCAATCATCTGCTACTGGCTTCGGCCAGGCATGTTAACTTATGCAATAAGCCAGGGCAGTCCAAACCCTCAAAATGTTCATAGTACATTGTATCCATTACAAATTGTTATATTTTCCATTACAATTAGGCAAAAGACCTCATATGTGTTGTAATCAATTCCAATGGAACAATTAACTATTAACAATGTGAAGACTTGATAAGGTCTTCTATATATTAATAGCATAAGTATGACTTTTATGAGTGACATTTCTATGATGCCGTTGTCTGAGTAGACCAAATTAAAGGTCTGGGTTTGTAGAGTTGCAGAATAATATTGGCGTTATAATCAGTTGCATACCATTGTCCTCTGGAATCTGTGACAGTTGACAATACTCCTATGCACCTGCTGGTTGCTCTGGAAACTGTGACAGTTGGTGAACTCTTCCTGTGCACCTGCTGGGTGACTGGAAACATGTGACCTACTGGGTGGTCTGGAAACTGTGACAGTTATTTGCAGCCACATATATCAGCACGTCTTGCAGGGACCGTGCCCAGCAATGTAACTTCGATGGAAGAAGTTATACATATATTGTAGTGTATAAAGAAATTATTTAGTTCCTTTAATATAGTGACTGATAATATAGTTACTTTTCCATTATACTCCAATATTTAAATTTCTACATTAATGTAGTGTATAAAGAAGATACTGAATTCTGTTTAATTTAAGGCGGTTACCACTGGGTTTCTCTCGTTCTATTTATTTATAATTGTTCACGGAATTAGATTTACTAATGTAGAGACTCCTGACTTTGAAATTAAATGCAAACTATATTTGTAAAACTATTTACTAGGGTAGAGTCATATTTCTATGTATGATGTATATGTATCTTTTATACTATTAATGTTTCTGCAGACTGGCTGTAATTCAATTCTCATTTTATTCAGAAGAAAGAAGTATACGTCAGGAAATATCTTGGAGTAGACCCATTCTGATAGTTATCCGGTTTGCAGGTGATATAATTGATCTTGACTAACCTTATGTGGGCAGTGTTGCTTGAAGTGTAACTGTCGGGTAGAGTTAGGTTTCGGCCTGCCTATAAAGATAATGATGGTGCAGGGCTTTTGTAATGGATGAGGATGCTTAGAGGAACTGACATATGGAAATCGATAATGTAAAACTTGTCTGTATCAGGATTTTAGTTTTAAATACTAATATCCAACGTGTGGCATGTAGGAATCTTACTAGCTTGATTCCTTATTTACATGTTCCAATCGGTGTGTTAAATTAAAGTATTATTTGTTTATTTTAAAAGGATAACTCGACCAACAGCTAAAAAATGTAGTTTCAGGTGAAACCTGTTTGATAAATAAAAGGATAAAAAATCACCTGCGCTCCCCCATGGAGGGTGCCATGATGTCTGAAACAGCGCCAATCAGACCGTGCCCTACTGAAGCTTACAATCTAAATTCCCCGCCACACACACCCACACACAGACTAGGGTCCACTTAGTCAAAAGCCAATTAATCTACCGCTTTGATTTAAAGTGCAAATTTAAATCAAAGTCTTAGTAACCTAACTGAGTAACTTGACACATTCACATTTTACCTCCTGCTCATCTGTGTGTTTCCTATTTACTAGAGATGCTCACTGACCCCGTGAACTGGTTTTGGTTTTGGATCTGGATTAGCTTCGTATTTTGGTTTTGGTTTTGGCAAAACCGCCCTTGTGTGTTTTGGGTTTAGTTTTGTATTTTTTAGAAAAAATCCTAAAATATGCTAAAATCACATAATTTTGCTCTTTTTTGTTCCTACATTATTATTAACCTTAATAACACTAATTTCAAGCCATTTGCAGTCAATTTTGACCACCTCACAGGTCACAATATTAATTTCATATACCTTCAGACAAAGACTGCCGCGACCTGGCTGGACGGTAAGCGACAGAACAATGACACAAACACACGGCAGATCCTAGCACATCTAGGACACATTGGCACACAGCAGTGGCAGAAAAGAAAAATGGGGGTCCGCCCTCCCTCCCGCCCCTCCCTATGTTGGATCTTAAAAAGGAATTCAAAACTCGCGAGATCCGAGACCCGACGACGTCACAATGAAGTTTTGCCTCATTTTCAATTCCGAGGGCGCGCGAAAGTACCGGATTCCCTAAGTTCGGTTGTGTTTGGTTCTCGAGGAACCGAGCCTGAGCATCTGTACTATTTACTAGCAAATCAGATCGTTGAAATGGTCACCGCAGACGGAGATGAGTGTGCTTTTCTTGTGGGATGCAGTCATCGAGGATACAGCTGCCCATGACATGTGCAATATGATGTGAGGAGGGGAATGAAGTCAAGTAGAGAGTCACAGACTGAGAGTTAGATAGCGGAAAGAGCAGGGTCCCCAACAGCTCAGAGTAGGGATGTGAGGCTCCTGTTACTCTGATGCAAGAAGCTCATGGTGTCAAAATTCATACATCAAACTTGCTATCCACCCATACTCTTTACAAATGTTCATCTTAAGCTAGCAGTAAACTTCGAATGACTTAATTTAAATGTATACCATTCTAGCATTTTAAAACATCCTATCAAACTAGGAATAATTACTTTAATTCAAGATAACATAAAAAGAAGTTTATTATGGATAATACAATCTGTCATGCTATTGGACTGAGATTGCTGGTAAGGGAATAGATTGTGTTGTTTTCATTCTCTAACCAAAGGACTTGCCCTATATTTTTCTTTATTGAATTTAGAAGCCTAATCACTGCAGGAAGGATTGGTTTCTATCCCATTGGGCCCAAAATGCCTGCACAGACAATGCATACTAATTTTAATTCTTGTATCAAGAGTCTAAGATGTAAAACATCTTAGACTCTTTACATGATGTTACCTGTAACTTACAGGAGCCGTAGCTTTATGAATGGTCCCTCATTCCAACGAAGGGTTGAAGATTTGTAGAAGTGACAGAATAATTCAGTTATATATGGTCAAAGTTGGAACTACTTTATTTGTCTGCAGAGCTAGCAATCAGAACCATTACAATCGAGTACTCACGTCCTTACAAACCTAGATCTGATTTTCACTAGGAATTGAGTCTCCTTCAATCATCAGGAAGCTTGCTGCAGGCCCAGATTGCCACAGGACCCCCTCAGGGGCAAACACAGGATTTGTAGAGGGGGTTTCCATGCCACACCGCCAGTGGGCATGGCCAACATGCTTTGGGGCATGACTATAATTTTAGACAGTGCTTGGCTGCTCTCCAACTCTTCCTATCCCCATAATATACATGGGCAATGCTAGATGCACTACTGTTAGGAGCACACAGCTCTCCCCTTTTCAAGCAGAGCCGAGTGAAGTGGGGGCAGGGTCCAGCCACCTCAATTATACAGTGCCCCAGGCTTGGAGGGGGGTTTCCATGCAATAGGAAACCCTCCTTGGTTTGCCTATGCCCCTGCTAACTAACTTGTAAATAGACTGCTAAAGAGAGGACGCTATGGGGGCAGGTAAATAAGAAACAGCAGACATGCATGTTGTAAGATAGGTCAGGATTACAGAGGTCGGCAATGGGTAATTGTCAATACACAGGGCAAGAAGCATGCTATTGTAACAATGGAGAGAACTAGGGTATCCTATCATAATGCTGAGTGCACAGTGCAGATGCTGGTTTAAAGCAGAAGGACCAATCAAAAACGACAATGCCCATGTCTGTTCCTTCTGTCCCCCGGTGTCACTATGACCCATTTTTTTTTTTAGCCAGGACTGTGAGGTCGACCCTCGGAGCCCCTGCAGATATGACTGCATGGAGCAATCCCTGGGGCTCCTGATGTTAATACAACTTTCAGTATGTAAAATCAAGATGCAACGCCATCCTTTTATATATAAATGCTGATCTGCCATGTGGCAGATTGAATGAATGTTGGCTTACACGTTCCAGCAGGCCATGGACTCTAGTGGTCTATGACGCAGAATAGGGAGGGACAAGTTAGATCCTTGGTCATAGAGCTTGAACAATATCATAGATAACAATGTCTAAAGCTGGCTACACACGTTGTTATATAAGGACAATTGGCCCCCAAATTAGCTTGACTGTCCAATAATAACATGTACAAATCTATCGTACAGGCAATTTATCATATTGCGCATGTTTTGAATTGTATTCAGTCTGAAGGTAACAGGTGACAGCTATTGGCCTTGTCTGGTCATCTTCCAACCGCATTAAAAGCGACTCACTAAGGCTACTGCATGCTTTAGCCAGCTTGTACACAGTTCACTAGCCTTAAGGAGATTTCAAGTGAAATTAACGTTTGACTGACCACTGGATTCCCACATCTGTGCCGCAACCGCTTGGTAGATCCTCCCCACTCGTACTACCACCTAAACTATTCTCCAGGCAAAGTGGCCTTGAGGATGTTTAATCTGAACTGGACTCAGCTAAAGTGTCAGTTGAAACTAATTGGCCAAACAGCCATCCAATCAGCTTCCAAATTACATCCAGCTGTGTCCAAGTCATATTGGAGAATATTGAAAGTAAACGCCAAGCTGACATCATAGACAAGATTTAATCACTAATCTATATTTCTCGGTAAACATGATGCAACTCTAAATCCAAATCTGGTTAAAGTACCGATTCTTTTGTCAGATCAAATGTGTATCTCTCTAGTTTTGCACTAAATTTTCATTAATTGCATTTTATTAACTATTCCTGCAACTGTCTTACCCAAATTGACAGTGATTCCAGCCTGGGATTAGAGCTGAGCTGATGCACTAGAGAGGCAGTGTTCTAAGCATTCATTTATTTTCCAAGCCTCAAGCAGCTCCAATTACAGTATCTGAGAATATAATTTTAGAATTCTGTCAGGGACTTACCAGGTCAGGGGTCAGATGATCCTGACACAGCTAATAGATCCAACAATGCCCCATTCAACCTCTGCATTCGGACCTCTAAACCTTTGCTTTGACTCGATGACTCAGATCTGTTTTCGCATTTTTATCCTGTGCAAATAATATTTTGCTGCAATCCCAGTTTTTGGTGTGTGTTAATTTTAACAAATATATTGCATTTTTAATAAGCCAGCTGTACAGTGCAGTCAATGAAACAATTAAAACCTCGATATTGCTTTTCCCCCGTTGCTTTATCATAGGTGTCCAGGTGCGTGGAAGGGAGTAGGATCAATTAATCGTCTTATGAATTGCAGAGCAGACCCTCTAGCACTGAAGGGATTAACATGAATTGAAGCCGCATTAATGTATTTCTCTATAAAGCTTTTCAAAGCTCTGTGCGGCCTCATTGTCTGCTGTATTAACTGTATCTCAGAAGCAGATCCTGGGATAATGCATTCAAATAGTTAACTAACCCCAGTGTAACGTGACATGTTATAGTCCAACTGTAGAGTGCGGAATGGTGGTCTCTGCATAGCAATAACACAAATTGTTTCCTATCCTATATCATACTTGCCAACTCTCCCGGAATGTCCGGGAGACTCTCGTATTCCGGGTAGGTCTCCCGGGAGAGTATGGCATCCTCCCGCATCTGCCCACTTCCTAGTGAGGTGGGCAGAATTAGATCCAAAATGCCGCTGTAAAATGACGCGTTTGCATCATTACATCACGGGGGTGGGGGGGCCATAATGACATGATTTGCATAGCCCCACCCACAAAATGCCCACCTCCCCCAGGCAGCTCCCGGATGCTGACTTAAGAAAGTCGGCAAGTATGTCCTATATAAGAATACACTTCACAGCCCTCCGATTTTGTGCACAGTGGTTAGCATTGTCAGTGCTGAGGACGTGGGTTAAGTTCCATACAGTATGCTACCTGCAAGGGCTGTCTGGCAAATGTTATCCTGGATCATGAGACTTGGCTCAGCAGCCTATTGGGAACATTTTATAGGAACAAAAATGCAGGAAGCCCAGTGACCCAGCCCAAATTAGCCCCCATTGGGGCCCCCAAGCCCAGCCAGCCCCTGGCTACCTGTGTGGATGTGATATGGTCTCCCCATGTTCACACAGGTTTTCTGTAGAATCAGCATTTTCCTTTCACTATCCACAGACCTACTGCAAAGTTCATTGTGTGTTCAGTGTGTGTTCGTGGTAGGGAAATTAGACTGTAATCCACACCGGGGCAGTGACGAATGTAAATAACAGCATTATTGTTTTTCTTATGATTATCCTTAGAGCGCCAACATATTACGTAGCGCTGTAGATTGAGTGGATCGTGATACAGGTAAATAACACACAATGAGGTGAAGCAGACGGTAAAGAAGGTCCTACCTAGTTGACCTCTGCTAGGCGTAGGGGACAATTGATACATGAGATAGCTGTAGCTGTTGTAAATTTAAAAAGTATTTAATTAATCACTGCAAAATTTGTTGCTGTTATGTAAATAACAATAATAATAATAATAATAATAATAATAATAATGTCCTTATGCTTTCTGCTATAAAAATAAGTTGAATGTTTGAAGTTTGTTTCATATGGAGGAGCCGTGGGCACAACATTTTTCCGGTATCAGATTGATAGGAGGCTTTAACTATCTTCTGTGCTGTTTGGGGACAGATGCAGGGGGCATGAAAACATGATTCCCATCATCATGGCCCTGTGCCCACTACTCAATGCCACAATTCAGGTCATATCACGTTCAGAGAGTTCATTACCAGTTGATATTGACACATACTGAACAAGGAGGAGCGGAGTCTAACGTACCCTCGGGGACCCCCGCAAGGGAGTTTGGGCTTCGCTGCAAGAGGGTACGCAGGTCGCGGTTTTCAGAGACAGCCACCAGCGTAGTAATGGAGTGGACAGAGGCGTAGTCAGACAATCCAGGTCAGAACCAAACGGACGGCAAAGTACAATGGATGATCCAAAGAATAGTCAGAGGCAGGCCAGAAGTCAAGAAACCACACAGGCAGCAAAAGTACAAGGCGAAATCCACAGAGAGGTCAAACAGATCGTCGGGTCAAGACACGAGGAACAGGAACAATCAAACAGGGAGCTGGAGCAGGGTGAAACCAATACTCTGGCACCTTAGTGGTGCCAGAACCTCCTATTAATACCCCCTAAGTGAAGCTTGATAGGTGTGTCGGTGGTCAGAGACGCTGAACGCCGACCAGAAGCCACCTAGCCGAAGTAACGGCGCATGCGCGTGCCGAACCCGAAAGTAAGACAGGCAACGGGATGCCGATTGAAAATTACAGGTGGCTGCCTCTTGCACCTACTGTCAGTGCGGAGGTGGCGCCTGACAGGTCATTGCTGGACAGTGATGGTGTCATCAAGGCCCCAGCAAGAAAGTCTGCCTTCTTCCCATAATGTACCCCGATGCCATCTCTTCCTCAGGTAAACGATGCACCCGGTCATCCACATGATGTAAATGAAAACGTGGTTCATCAGAGCAGGCCACCTTCTTCTATTGCTCCATGGTCCAGTTCAGAAGCTCACATGCCCATTGTAGGCTCTTTCGATAGTGGACAGGGGTCAGCATGGGCACTCTGACTGGTCGTCCACTATGCAGTCCTATATGCAGCATTCTGTGATGCACTGTGTGTTCTGACACCTTTCTACCATAACCAGCATTAACTTTTTCAGCTACGGTGGCTCTTCTGTGAGATTGGCTAAGACGGGCTAGCCTTTGCTCCCCACACACATCAATGAGTCTTGTGTGCCCATGACCCTGTCACAGGTTGTCCTTCCTTGGACCACTTTGGTAGATACTAACTACTGCATACCGGGAACATCCCACAAGTCCTTCCGTTTTAGAGATGCTCTCACCCCGCCATCTAGCCATTACAATTTGGTCAAAGTCACTCAGATCCTTACACTTGCTCATTTTTCCTGTTTACAACACATCAACTTCAAGAACTGACTGTTCACTTGCTGCCTAATATATCCCACCCTTGACAGGTGCCATTGTAACAAGATAATCAATCTTTCAATATCACATTCTATTGTACAGTTTTACAGCTTATGTATTTCTGTTGAATTCTGCTCCCTTTCCTTCCTAAAACGGCCTTATTAGGAAAATATTAGGTAACATACTAAGTGCGATTGAGCTTACTACCCCTGCCCCCAGCAGACACTCAGAGTTTTCAATATGAGAGCTGTAGAAATTTGGGCCTTTGCCACTAATAATATGTGTGCTACCAAGGATTACTAGTCACAGCTAAGAATATCAACTATATTTATTTTTATTACTAGATTCCATCTAACCACACTTAGAGTATCCCCTCAGCAAGATTAAACATTGCAATGATGATCGCAAAATCCAGAACTTAGATTGTTAGCTGTCGAACCAAAAGTCTATAATGGCTGCATTCTGAAATGAGTGTAAATTATTTATTAAAAGAATAAAATCGTATCTGCATAAAAGTACATTTGCCGAGAATATGTTCAACTGTGATCTTAGCGAGGGTGAGTGAAACCAATATGCCAACGCAGAAATAGATTCATCTATATGTGTCATGTACACAATCTTTAGGAAGATGTTAGATGACATGTAACCGCAGGTAGCTGAATACTGGAAGACTGCTGTAATCCAGCCAGGCAGTGGTGTAGCCATAGGGGCTGCTGAACAACTTATGATTTAAACACATGGCTAAATGGAAAATACGGAAGTGAAATAGATAAAACAATTTATTTAGTAAAAATGTTTATTAGGACAGGTGCTAGGCCTGGATTTGTGGCAGTACCATTTTGGCCTGGGCATAAAACGGCAGAGTTACAGGGGCAGCAGTCATTTTACTCGTCCCTTCAACGCATACTTGCCTACTTTTGAAGACAGCGCTGTTAGGCTCCTCCCCTGTCAATCTTATGCAATTTCAACTAATCGCAGCAGGGGGCGGGGCTACGATGCCGCATTTAGCCCTGCCCCCACCCATCTTCAACAACGGAGACAGCTGGATCCGGGAGTTTTGCCTGCTCTATCGGGAGTCCGGGAGAACTCACAAAAATTCTGGAGTCTCCCGGACATTCCGGAAGAGTCAGCAACTATGCTTCAACGTTTTAATTTCCTTTTGTTAATTATTTTTTATTTACATATTAAAAGCACTGATGCATGTCTCAGTTGGCCTGGATTCTAATATATATTGTGACAATAATAGGGACATATGCTGCCTTCTGGGGGTAAATGTATCAAGCTGAGAGTTTTCCTGCGGGTATGAAAAACCAATCAGATTCTAGCTATCATTTATTTAGTACATTCTACAAAATGAAAGCTAGAATCTGATTGGTTGCTATAGGCAACATCTCCACTTTTCAAACCCACTGGAAAACTCTCAGCTTGATACATTTACCCCCTGGAGTAGTTAATGGTATATAACAAAACCATGAACGGATACCAGCAGTCTGGTGCATCTAGCCCATAGTTATTTTTCTTGCCCTCAGATCCCCTTATATTGGCTCATCTGTCAACCGTTTGTCTGCCTCTTTCCCTTTAGATTGTAAGCTCTAGTGAGCAGGGCCCTCTTCCCTCCTGTTCTCATTACCTATAACCTCTGCTCCCCAGCTACACTGTGCACCTCCTCCGTGGGCTCTCTGCCCATTGTCTCCTCTCCTCCATTGTCTTCCCACATCTTTCAGTGTTCTAAATATGTTAGTTGCACACCCACACTAACAGGCACAGGTATCAGCCTGCGCTGAGTATACCCCATTACCCCAATAGCTGTTTTGAGAGTTGTTGTGTTATTTGTTTACTGTATTGTACTGCTATACCATGTACTGGTTTGTTGTTTTCCCTCTATACGGTACTACGAACCTCATTTGGTGACCTATAAGTATAGTTCAATAATAATAATAATTGGACATCACATGAACAAACAAATATTAAGGAAACAACAAAATAAATCCTAGCCTAACAAACTCCCTCTCACCTTGTGGGGGGAATCTACAGTTGTATCCAACCCACTTGCCCCATTTCAAGAAAAGATCTCTCCCTCTCTATCCCCCCATTTCTCGGCACATATTAAAAGAACATACAAGCACAATTTTCCAAATTCCAGGTACCTCACGCGGGCTACCCTTCTGCATTCCTGGCCCACTTACCAACAAAGTGGTTGGGATGGGGGACCTCAATAAAGCCTTTTGTTGCGAATCCCGTCATTTTTTACCCTGCCCCATGGCAAGATGACATGATCATAATAAACAGACTGAGCCTAGTAAACAGGCCTAATACTCAACACAGTCAAATAGCCTGTGCCCATTATACCTGAAACCTGCCAATCACACATCCATGCTTCAATCTTTTCGCCAATCCTCGCATTCCCCCAGTCTTGCAACCTTTTCTTCCCCTCTCTCGGTGGTGGTCCTGGTTTTCTCTTCACAGTAGCTGAGATGAGAACACCTGCGAACACCAATGGAAAGAAAGCACCAACATTTCAACCAATGGCATTGTGGGACATCTGTCCAACACAAATCACAGGGGATTTCAATGAGTAATGTACATTAAAAAGGTGCATTCAACATTTCAGTGTGGGTGTACTTCCCCTTTAAGACCCATGGCAATGATGAGGCTTCCTAGATAACCATGTCATGCTAAAACGAATGATCAATAATGAACAAAGAAAAAATGGCTAAAGGCACTATTAGTATAATGAGGTTCACTGTGCCCTGAGTCATTCTGGATACACGGCGTGTATTTCGCCTAACATATAGTTGCGCAGTGTTGTTAATTTGATGCATATTGTCACAAGCACTTTGCTCTGCTCAAATCTTCATGCCACCGGTGCTCCCCTTACATCTTATGATCTAAATAGTCCAACAATTATAATAACGAACAGGCTAATGCATAAAATAGGAGAGAAAAAGACAGCTACTCAGCTCAACAGCAAGAAAACACTTCATTTAGGAAAAAAACACAGACTGCTTAACGCTCCCAGTCTATCAGTGCGGGCACAGGCTTCCCTGCTCAAGTCTCGGTGCATCGCAATATGATCTGAGGTTCACTGAACATTTTTCTGTTACACGTCTCAAATGTCAAATTTTCTTACATTTCTTTTCCAGTGAAGTGTGTATAAAGCCAGAGAAACACAAGCAAATGCATTTAATTAGACTGCCTCTGGGGTAAATCTCTTTCCGAGGGCTCGGAGGGCCACACTTATGAAAAAGGTTTTTTTTTGTGAAGCTGTAATGAAATCGCAGAGTTTTTGTCCTTAAAAGACGTGTTCGGGGTTATCTGGTTTTATTGTAGCTTATCCAATTGCTGTGGCCTTTTGTTTTTTTTCAGACTATATAGGAAAAGAACACAACACACGAGTAGCCTGCAACACTTATTGTATAAAAGCAAGCAGACCTGCACTTAGTCTACATATTCAGAGTCTACATTGCTTGAACAAAACCGCTGCAAATTCGTCATTAACTTAATGCCACTGATTGTGTCTGTTGGAAACCAGGGATGATGGCACAATTAGGCGAACCTAGGTACTTGACTTGGGTGTTAATGGTTAGGTAGTGCCTAAAACACAGTGGTAAATTTGAGTGATCGGTGCTAGGGGTTAGGGACTTAGGGTTAAGACCATTACCCCTACCCGGTAATGTAAAGCTAATACTTACCTGGTTCCGTGCGTTGCCGCTTTAAACTCGGATCTTTGCAAGTCGCAGCTGTAAGTGACGTCATTTACAACAGTCGCGATCTCCTGTCTTTCGGATTTACTCTCTGTCTTTTTACTAGTAAGTAGTTATTTTTTCTTCGTCGCTCTGTTCAGTATAGGAATAATTGTGGAGGATTAAAGAGTGTCGGTGTTTACAGCACCAATTACTCGTACTACAGCCCCTAAAACATTGTGGTCCTGATTCATTGAGGAAGGTAAATGCCGATACGGGTCGTGTTTTGCGTAAAATTGCACTGCTCATGCACAGAAACGGACTAAGTGCCGGTTGATATTGACGAGAGTCGCGCATGCATGCTAGATGCTCTTTGCAATGAAGAGCACCTGTAAAAATGCATTTTATGTACAGTATTCATTAATAACATCCTGATATATATATATTTTGTGGAGAGAAAAAAAGTTAAATATTTTTTATTTTTTTATTTTAAAGTATTTTTAGTAATGATTTTAGTATTAAAAAGTCTTTTTTATCTCACTGTTTGACTTTATACATACATATGCATTGTGTGTATTTTGCTGTGTGTTGCATCTGTCTGTGCCGTAAAGGCGAAGCGTTTTTATACCCATTTGCTCAACTCAAAACGCTTCTTCAGATCCGCTTGAACGTGAATACGGGCGTGCCTAGTGCAGTTTCCGGCCAATTCTAAAATAAAAACGCAAATTGCGTTCACTTTGCAATCCTCAATGAATCAGTTTCTTATATGTGGAGCTGTAGGTGGCTGCGCCTCCGCGGCAGTGTTACGCTAGGAACATGGCGCTTTGCTGTGATGTAACAGCCCAGTAACCACTCTCAGTCTGAGGAGCTGAGGATGCCGCCCTCCTGCCAAGGTAAGAAGCAGCGGCCAATTCATAGACAGGGGGACCTAGTTGTCCCGAGGGCTTGCACCAGCCCTGTTGGCATCAGCTCCAAGCACAGTACGATCAAGATTGTGACTTCAAACACACCTTTATATGAAAAGAAAGTTTATACTGTACATCCAATTTTTGCAAAGTGAGTCCCAGTTATCGGATTGGCTGCTACGGTGGCAGCATAGTGCAGATAGTACCATGTTTGCAATTAAATACCTACTATCTCCCTTTTAACAGTTTTTTTTAACCCCTGCTACATTTTAAAACTGTATTGTTATAAGTCTATTTATTAAGGTAAATATAGAGGAGAGATCATTTATACTAATCCCTCCATATTTTCCTCCACTTGGCTGCTTTGTATACATATCTGCCAGGGTTGGAAGAAGTACGCCCATGCATGGTTCTCAGATTAATCATTACCATGTGGTGTATTATGTCACTCATTCCCTTATTCTGTGCTCCAAAATCCTCCATCACTTCAGCGGAGGCAGTTTCTGAGCAAATATTATATATGGTGCCTCTCCAAACACAAAGCACTGGGGGCCAAAAGTTTTGAGATTGACACAAATATTGGTTTCCACAAAGTCTGCTGCCTCAGTTTTTATTAGGGATGTGCACCGGCCACTTTTGGTGTCTCGTGTTTTGGGTTCGCATTTGCTTGATGTTTTGGGTTCGGATTTGTTTCGCAAAGGTTTTGGTTCGGATTTAAGGTTTTGGATTCGGATTTATTTTGAAAAAAGCATAAAAAGTTCCAAAATCAAGTTTTTGGGCTTATTTTCACTCCTACGCTATTATTAACCTCAATAACATTCAATAACAATCATTTCCACTAATTTCCAGTCTATTCTGAACACCCTCACACCTCACAATATTGTTTTTAGTCCAAAACGTTTCACTGAGGTAGCTTTCTGGACTGCATAGTGGAGTGGTCCCGGTACCCAATTTGGTACCAGGGCCACAATATATCACCCTCAACTGGTCTCAATTCCACCAAAAAAGTATCTGGACTGCGTAGTGGAGTGGTCCCCACAGTATAAAAAAACACTCAACTGGTCTGAATTCCACCAAAAAAGTATCTGGACTGCGTAGTGGAGTGATCCCCACAATATAATAAAAAATCCCTCAAATGGTCTGAATTCCACCAAAAAAGTATCTGGACTGTGTAGTGGAGCGGTCCCCACAATATAATAAAAAAAAACCTCAACTGGTCTGATTTCCACCAAAAAAGTATCTGGACTGCGTAGTGGAGTGGTCCCCACAATATAATAAAAAAAAAACCAATTGTTCTGAATTCCACCAAACAAGTATCTGGACTGCGTAGTGGAGTGGCCCCGGTACCCAATTTGATACCGGGGCCACAATATAATAAAAAAAACCTCAATTGTTCTGAATTCCACCAAACAAGTATCTGGACTGCGTAGTGGAGTGGTCCCCACAATATAATAAAAAATCCCTCAACTGGTCTGAATTCTACCAAACAAGTATCTGGACTGCGTAGTGGAGTGGCCCCGGTACCCAATTTGGTACCGGGCCACAATATAATAATAAAACCCTCAACTGGTCTGAATTCCAGTGCACAGATGGCGGACACCGGATGGACGTCTAAAACCAACATAGCAGTTAAGGGCGCAGTTCCTCTTTTTTGTGACTGCACAAACAATTAACGTAGTAATAGAAATGACAGTTTTGTTTTTTTTAAATAGAGAAAGAAAGAAGGTAGTACTAGAAATGGCAGTTATTTTTTTTTTTTTTAAAATAGAGAAAGAAAGAAGGTAGTAATAGAAATGGCAGTTATTCGAATCCCCAGGAGAGTCTAAGTGGGGTGAGCCACAGAGAGATTATTTCCCTCAGTTTCTCTAACAGGTTGTCAGTGTTGTGCCTCTTCTTAAAACCTGTGATACATAACTACACACACTCGGCAAAGCTTTTACAAATTATCTGCGGCACAGGAGAGTACCACTGGACTATACTTTAATAGCAGTACCTATAATTTTTGGGTACAGCAACAGTGAATGATCATAATTAGACTTTTAAATAGCAGTACAAGCTAGATTTTTTAAAATTTTGTAATATTTTTTTCCAATTATTTTTGGAAAAATTTTTATTATTTTTTTTTATTTTTTTTTAAATTAATTTTTTATAATTTTTTTTATAAATTTAAATTCGTTTTTTTTAGAACTTTTGGATAACTTGGAAATAACAATGCCCTTAGCAGAACAGACCACAGGACAAAGGAAATACAGAAAGAAAGAAGAAGAAAGAAGGTAGCAATAGAAATGGCAGTTCCTCTTTTTTGGAACAGCACAAACAGTGATGAAAATGAATGTGGAGCAGGTGGCATGTCACGGTCCTCTTCAGAGGACAATTTCCTGACCAGCAGGTCTTTGCACCGCTGTAGACTTGTGTCCGCCGGAAACAGAGACACAACATACGCTTTAAACCGAGGATCGAGAACTAAGGCCAGAATGTATTCCTCTGACTTTAAAAGACTGACCACCCTCGGATCCTGGCAAAGCGTACGAAGGGCTTCATCCACAAGAGCTACATGCTTGGTGGAATCGCAATGGTGTACCAGCTCCTCCCTCACTTTCTCCAGCTGCTTCTGCAAAAGCCTGATCAGGGGAATCACCTGACTCAGGCTGGCAGTGTCGGAACTGACTTCTTGTGTGGCAAGTTCAAATGGCTGCAGAACCTTGCACAACACGGAAATCATTCTCCAGTGCGCTTGACTCAGGTGCATCCCCACTCCTTTTCCTATGTCGTAGGTGGCTGTGTAGGCTTGAATGGCCTTTTGATGCTCCTCCATCCTCTGCAGCATATAGAGGGTGGAGTTCTACCACGTCACTACCTCTAGTTAATTTAGATTGCAAGGCTTGTAAATACTTTGAAGATAAAAAAAGCAGGCTGCACAGACTGTGGAGCTAGAAAGTGAAATTAAATGGACCACGTTACTTTGGTGGCTATCTATGCCCCCCCCCCTTCCCCCGCCCTACACTTGTAGTTGAATATAAAAAAAGCAGCCTGCATAGACTGTAGAACTAGAAATTCAAATATACAAAGAAATGTACAAAGGCAGTTTGGTATCTGTCTGCATCAGATCCCCTCTCCACTAGGAGTAAAATAGAAAACTATTTAGCCGTTATATAATCTAGAATATAAATAGAAATTGAGAAAGGCAATTTGGTATCTGTCTGCATCATAATCATCAACATCCTCCTCAGCGCCGGCTACATCATTATCCTCCTCCCGGTGTACAACATTCACACCTTCATTAGCCAAATCTGTAACTGGACTGTGGGTGATCCTTCCAGCATATGCAGAGGGTGTGCTGCAAATGGTGGAAGGAGCCACCTCTTCCCGTACAGTGATGGGAAGGTCAGGCTTCGCAACCACCAACACCCTTGGACTCGCCTTGGGGATTTGTGATAATTTCTCTTTAGAAGGCAGAGTTGTTTGCTGTGTTGTTGCTGACAGCATAACTCTCTTAAATTTTTTGTAGGGGGGGGAGGAGGGCTTAGTTCCTTGGGTGAAGCTGAACCACTAGTCATGAACACGGTCCAGGGCCTAAGCCGTTCCTTGCCACTGCGTGTCGTAAATGGCATTTTGGCAACTTTACGTTTCTCCTCAGATGATTTTAAGTTTCTCTTTTTGCTACTTTTACTGAACTTGGGCTTTTTGGATTTTACATGCCCTGTACTAGGAGATTGGGCATCGGGCTTGCCAGACGACGTTGATGGCATTTCATCGTCTATGTCATGACTAGTGGCAGCAGCTTCAGCATTAGGAGGAAGTGGGTCTTGATCTTTCCCTACTTTATCCTCCAAATTTTTGTTCTGCATTATATGGAGCACAAGAGAGTGTACCCCGAAGCCACACACACTCGGCAAAGCCTTTAAAAATTATATGCGGCACAGGAGAGTACCATGGACTGGAGTTATACAGCAGTACCACTGGACTTATACTGCAGAATCAGTGAAATTTGTAATATGGCAGTAACAACAGTGGACTTATACTGCAGAATGAGTGAACTTTGTAATATTGCAGTACCACTGGACTTATACTGCAGAATGAGTGAACTTTGTAACATTGCAGTACCAATGGACTTATACTGCAGAATGAGTGAACTTTGTAATATTGCAGTACCAATGGACTTATACTGCAGAATGAGTGAACTTTGTAATATTGCAGTACCACTGGACTTATACTGCAAAATCAGTGAACTTTGTAATATAGCAGTACCACTAGACTTATACTGCTGAATCAGTGAACTTTGTAATATAGCAGTACCAATGGACTTATACTGCAGGATTGTTTTGGGATATTTTTTATTTTTTTTATAATTACTTTTTTTGTAATTTTTTTTATAACTTTTTTTGAATTTTTTTATAATTTGGGAATAATGGGGAAATAACAATGCCCTTAGAAGGACAGAGCACAGGACACAGCACAGGACCCAGCAGCACCACTAAACTCAAAAGGACAGAGCACAGGACACAGCACCACTGGACTGAACAGGACACAGCACAGGACCCAGCAGCACCACTGAACTCAGAAGGACAGAGCACAGGACACAGCACCACTGGACTGAACAGGACACAGCACAGGACCCAGCAGCACCACTGAACTCAGAAGGACAGAGCACAAGACACAGCACCACTGGACTGAGCAGAACACAGAGCACAGCACAGAACTGAACAGCACGAGATATAGCAGGACAGAGGACCACCTAACACACCCTCCCTCTATCCTGATCAATGCCTGAGTGAAGATGGCGGCGACTAGCGGGGAATTTTTAGGATCCGAGTTTCGCGAGATCTGACAGCGGGATTATGACTCAGAGACTCGGTTTCAGTTTTGCAATTGGCGGGAATACCCGGATCTGTCTCGGATCCGGCTCGGATCGGCAACGTTCGGGTGGGCTCGGATTTCAGAATTCAGAGTGCGCTCATCTCTAGTTTTTATAATGCCAATTTGCATATACTCCAGAATGTCATGAAGAGTGATCAGATGAATTGCAATTAATTTCAAAAGTCCCTCTTTGCCACGACAATGAAATTAATTCCAAAAACAACATTTCCACTGCTTTTCAGCCCTGCCACAAAAGGACCAGCTGACATCAGGTTAATGAATCTCTCATTAACATAGGTGAGAGTGTTGACGAGATCAAGGCTGGAGATCACTCTGTCATGCTGATTGAGTTACAATAACAGACTGGAAGCTTTAAAAGGAGGGCAGTGCTTGAAATCATTGTTCTTTCTCTGTTAACCATGGTTATCTGCAAGGAAACACGTGCAGTCATCATTGTTTTGCACAAAATGGGCTTCACAGGCAAGGACATTGCTGCTAAATAAACCATTTAACAGATCATCAAGAACTTCAAGGAGAGAGGTTCAATAGTTGTGAAGAAGGCTTCAGGGCGCCCAAGAACGTCCAGCAAGCGCCAGGACCATCTCCTAAAGTTGATTCCGCTCGGGATTGGGGCACCACCAGTGCAGAGTTTACTCAGGAATGGCAGCAGGCAGGTGTGAGTGTATCTGCAAGCACAGTGAGGTGAAGAATTTTGGAGGATGGCCTGGTGTCAAGAAGGCCAGCAAAGATGCAACTTCTCTTCAAGAAAAACATCAGGGACAGACTGATATGCTGCAAAATGTACAGAGATTGGACTACTGAGGACTGGGGTCAAGTCATTTTCTCTGGTGAATTCCCTTTCAGATTGTTTGGGGCATTTGGACAAAAGCTTGTCCAGAAAAGGAAAGGTGAGAGCTACCATCAGTCCTGTGTCATGCAAACAGTAAAGCATCCTGAGACCATTCATGTGAGGAGTTGCTTCTCAGCCAAGTGAGTGGGCTCACTCACAATTTTGCCTAAGAACACAGCCATGAATAAAAAATGGTACCAAAACATCTTCCAAGAGCAACTTCTCCCAAACATTCAAGTACAGTTTGGTGATGAACAATGCCTTTTCCAGCATGATGGAGCACCTTGCCATAAGGCAAAAGTGATAACTAAGTAGCTCGGGATCAAAGCATCAAAATTTGGGTCCATGGCCAGGAAACTCCCAAGACCTTAGGCCTATTGAAACTTTGTGGTCAATCCTCAAGAGGCGGATGGACAAACAAAAACCCACAAATTCTGACAAACTCCAAGCATATGATTCAATTTTGGTCTGTAAATTTGGTAAAATTGACTGAACATTGTACCATGTGTGGGCTCATCATATCTGTTCACGGTTTTATCTGATATGATGAAAAACTGAATCTAAAGATGATTCCTGTATGTGGTACACCCCTTGATCTAGATCTGCAGGGCCCATAACTGCATTGAGATCTGAACAATGAAATTGGTGCAATTCAATCACACTCGAGTAGAGTCAAACTGTTTTACTGCACATACGGAGTGGGGAATTGGACAATTTAGTCTGTAAACTAACACCTCTTTGTGCGAGGAAACAAAATGGCCTAGCAGACAGTTCAAAACCCGAGGAAGATTGATCTGGTGATTTTCATTGGTCAGGGTGGTTAAACTGGTTGATTAATGGATGCAACCTGAATATGGATCATCCTAAAATCGATCCAGCCATTTGGCATGACCTCCAAACAACCGGATCTGTGCAATATGGTCCATCCTACATGTGGATAAGTTGAACACCGATATCTTGGTTCACCAATCAGGTTGAGCCTACCCCATACCCATTTATAAAAAATATATATTTTTTAAAAGTGTTTTTGGATATATTTTAAATGCATTCAATCTACAGCAAAACATGAAATAAAAAAAAAAACTATGTATGTAGCAACTGGAAACACTGAAACATCAATAGAAAAATGGAAAGGACACCGCAGATACCCATTTGTTTCACTGAAATGAGGCTTTCATGGGAGCACAATTAATTAACCTAATGAAGTCCATTCTGCCAACAAAGATGAAGTTTCACATATAATTGGTGTGAGGTCATTTCTGCATCTGAAACTATGAGGAGGAAAGTTGTTCACAGATACACACACTATGCACAATCTAAATCAGTGCGTGGTTCCTCCATCTCTGTTAAAGGTGTATTTCACCTTTAGATAACTTTAACTTATTGGCTAGTATAGTGAACGCATTGGAGGTCATTGGCGATGCCCACCACATAACACCTCTGTTCTGCAGCAGTATGTTTGGATGACTCATGCAGCAAAATTCAAAATGGAGGCCAATCAAGGATAGAACAGTGCACAACCGGGCCCTATAGCTAAATTTGGGTAAGGGCTTCTGAGCACGTGCGGACTGGCATACACACTTAGAAGAGGTTTCCGATTTACTCTTTTGAGAGTAGAGAAGGTGCCTCTGGTGGAAGCCAGGGCCTTGGACAGGGTGGTGACCTAGCTTTACAGACCACCCCTTACATCTGAGCCCCGTATTGGCCACACCCCCAGCACTCTCTCTAGTTGCACCACTGATGCCTACTGCCTCAGGCAGCACCTTGAAGTACTGCCTAAAGGGGGCCGATTAAAGATCTATCACAAAACCCGAACACCACTGGCCGTCTTGCTCGGTAACTCACCTGTATTGGCTTTGTTTGATGTGTAGATGGTGTAGGTAAGAGTCAGGATGTAAATGATTGGGGCATCATTCATCCTTGTAGGGGCATACCAATTCTCCTTGTTGTGTGAACCTGTTTTCCTAGGAATTCTCACAATCTCCGGATCTCTTCAGGATGTTTTTCAGCCCGGTAGTTGTCTTTTTGTTACTGTGGTAATTATTATGTTGAGTTTGGGTTGACCTGGAATATGATACAAAGCTACTTTACCCAAGGCCAGCAGAGAACTCTGTGAATGCCCTAGGCCAGGGATCAGCAGCCTTTTTTTTATCAGTGTTCTGCCTAAAATCTAGTCAAGCCTTGACATAGTAGTGCCCCCAGTTCATGCTATGCCACAGTAGTGCCCCCAAACTATATTATGCCACATAGTTGTACCCCCAATTCAACTTCCCATATGTGCTACTTACCTCTGGAGCCAGCACACAGAACCTGGTAGCTGCTTCACTAAAGCAGCTGGCTTAAACATTCATTTCGGCCGTTTTGGCCATCTTTGCTCCTTTAGTGAAGCAGATCCGGTGCTCCAGTCTGCCAGATAAAACTGGTGTGGCAAATCTGGCCCACGTTCCAGGGTTTGCTGTCCTTGCCCTAGGAAGTGCCCCTCTCCCCTTCAGAAGTGACACCCCCCCGCTTCTTTCATAGCAGGTGGGTCGACATTTTCTGTGATATGTACGACCGTAACTCAGGCTGTGAGTGTGGCGCATCAGCCCAGGGCGCAAACCTGTTGGGGGAGCAGGAAATTATTATTTTCGGTTAATTTAATTACTGTTGGGGGTCAGGGGGACTTTTTCTTTCTTGCCCCTGGTGCTAAAATTTCTAGTTACGTCTCCGGTCACATGTCCCAGCATGTCACTGACATTGTCGAGCAGGAGCCAACAGCTTCACAGGTCTTTGGATCTCAGAGGGAGTGGAGAGTCTCGGGGGGGAATAGAGAGTCTCGGGGGGAAGGGGGAGTAGATAGTCTTGGGGGGAGGGAGTGGAGAGTCTTAGGGGGGAGGGAAGGAGTGGAGAGTTTTGGGGGGGCGGGAGGGAGTGGAGAGTCTTGGGTGGGGCGGGAGGGAGTGGAGAGTCTCGGGGGGGGAGTGGAGAGTCTCGGGGGGGAGTGGAGAGTCTTGGAGGGGGAGTAGAGAGTCTCAGGGGGGAGATGGTGGAGAGTCTTGGGGGGGGCGGGAGGGAGTGGAGAGTCTTGGGGGGGCGGGAGGGAGTGGAGAGTCTTGGGGGGGTGGGAGGGAGTGGAGAGTCTTGGGGGGGTGGGAGGTAGTGGAGAGTCTTGGGGGGGTGGGCAGGAGGGAGTAGAGAGTCTTGGGGGGGTGGGAGGCAGTGGAGAGTCTCAGGGGGGGGGGTGGAGAGTCTTGGGGGTGGAGTGGCGAGTCTTGGGGGGAGTGGAGAGTCTCAGGGGGGGAGTGGAGAGTCTCGGGGGGGAGTGGAGCATTTGGGGGGGATTGGAGAGTATGGGGGGGAGGAGTGGAGAGTCTCGGGTGGGGGGAGTGGAGAGTCTCGGGAAGGGGGGAGGCATAGCAGATGAACATCCTGCATCCCCTGTAGTCCTACCACTCAGTACATCCTGTGCCTGTAAAGCGATTTCTGGAAATCCTCTGAAAAAAGGCAAAGAGCTAACATAGAACAATTAAAAACAAAAACGACCTAAAATTTTGTCAATCTCAATATTCTCATTATGATACACAATGTTTGTATTAGTCTCTGAATGTGTATAACCTGATTGTAACAGATTTTGTCTTGGACTGATGCTCATTACTGACCTTCT
Organism: Mixophyes fleayi; assembly: GCF_038048845.1. Lineage (NCBI taxonomy): Eukaryota > Metazoa > Chordata > Amphibia > Anura > Limnodynastidae > Mixophyes > Mixophyes fleayi. The sequence goes on along the minus strand of NC_134411.1, from coordinate 86,475,181 downwards.
CAAAAATAAAACTTTAAAAAAAAAAAACGACACATGCTACAAATCCACCCCGGTATAAAATCATATATATGATATTTAGGGACAAGATTGCCACCCCCGCTCCCCTCCATACTTGAACGTAAAAAGCAGCACAAGCATGACAAATGTTGCAGCCTTTCAGAGGTAAATGTACCAGCCTCCCAGCTCCAATCACAGGGCGGAGGGGTTAAGCCTGAACAACAGAGATTTCTCTTAACACAGATAACATTTGTTGTGAACTAAGATTATAGATACAATGCTACTTCATTACACACTATTGCAGACACAGCAGGATTTGGAAACCTAGAAGCCAGAAGAAAGACAAGGACAGTAGAAAACCTACAGAGATGAATCTATGCTGCAGCACCAAACCTGGCGTAAAAACAACAAAGTAAATTAATAAGAAAGTCCTAAAGTTCTCAGCCACTTACAAATACGAATATATTTAAACAAAAATGCACTTACCCATTAACAGCAAAAACATTCATGTGACTTTCATTAGAAAGCTTTTGTAGGAAAAATGCACACACTAACCCACCCGCTACAAGGGACGATTCCATAGGGCTAGTCCGGTATTCAACATATCGTTTAGTGTAATATTCATATGTGGAAATTAACTTTGACTCATTTTTGTTCATTTAGTGGGGAACTTTCCAAAAGACAGTTCATATTTAGAAGTGGTTGAATACTGTGGAATTTTAACTTTTTTGGGATGTTTGCCAGATACACCCTAGTACATACACCTCCCAATGGGACAGCGGTTTGTGGACGGAATGGGGCGGGGCGCAGAGAGTAGCGTCATGTTGGCTCTGCAACGCAATGACGCAAAAGCATCATGTTGACACGGGGGCGGGTCCAAAATGACGCGATTCACTGCAAATTGTGTCATGGGGGCTCCTATCCACTAGAAAGTGGGTCGGACGGGCAGTGGGTGGGGCTTTATGATGCAAATTGCATTATCAAGTGGGCGGAACAAAATGTCATCACGCCTGATCCTTTAGGTGACTAGTCTTTATGACGCCATTTGCGCCATTATACACGTCCCCGCCCACTTTGCTGGCCGATGAGTCCAGGAAGTCTGTCCATAATCCGGGGGTCTCTTGGACATTCCGTGAGAGTGGGTAACAATGCCCTAGTATACTCCTCACTTTAGAAAAAATGAATGCTTTAAGACTCAGCAACGCTGTTTTCAATATGAAAAAAATAAATAGATTACGACACAAGTTTATATACTTAACCATTAAATTTCTAATTTACACAGAGAGGTATAATACAGGTCCTTGTACTTGGATTGTTTTAGTCGCTGATATTCAACCAGAAGGATTTTCAATTAACTAGGTCAAACACACTGTTCGAGCCTGGCCACAACTGGACCTAAATGCATCTCTGCGGAGAGCTGTATAATTAGGACATGGAAGAATATCTTTCTTGAAAAGAAATCTAATTTTCAGAAGTCGTTTGCATGCCAAAAACAAACCGCTCCACTCGGCTGCCCTGCAGATACGCGGCTCAGTGTGACGTGACTTTGTGTGTTCTCTGTGTGTGTATAAATATAACAGGCGCCACATGCATTTAGATACCGCAAGATGGCTGCAAGTTAGGAGTTCATTGTTTTTTGTTTTTTTTATTTGCTAACATGATTTACAGTCAAACAATTACAGTTACAAAACAGTATTTCTTTTGTCATAGAGCAGGGTTTCCCAAATCCAGTCCTCAGGGCTCCCCAACAGTGCAGGTTTTCTGGATCACATCTGACATAATAAGAACCACCTGTGGATCTGTTACAATGTGTCAGTCAGTAATGATTACACCTGTGCTCCAGCAAGGAGATATGGAAAACATGCACTGTTGGGGAGCCCTGAGGACTGGGTTTGGGAAACCCTGTCATAGAGAATAGAGTTACGATATAGACAGGGAAACGGTAATTCAGGGAGCTATTTATCACCAAACGGCCAGAACAATGATTATTTTTCTCGCAACAATGAAAAATCTCTTATCAATAAAATCTTGCTTAGACTATTGGGCTATACTCGGTACAGGTCTGGAGTGGTAATGAGCATGATATGGTGATAGAGCAAGTGGTGTATGTATCATCGCCATCCTTGTTAAATAGGCTTCCTCGTGCAAAGGGGGAAAGCAAATGCTGGCGAAACTTGCAGCCAGCAGGAAGAGAACAGCTTTCGCTTGCGGTAACCTGTTGATGTATAGCAATAAGCTCTATCACTGGCCAAAGGGCTTTTCTCCCTGTGATAAACAGACTCCTGAGTTGGCTATCATGCCATAGAGTCTAGCTGGTGCTTGCTCCAATGTGTTTTATAAAAGTAAGTTACATAAAAAAAAAGTAATGTAATAAAAACATTAACATTTACACCAATCTTATTGAGAACAGGCAGCGGCTCTGATCATTGGGCAAGCAACATTGGGGCGTCATGACAACCTCGACGTTTAAAGGAAAACCAATAAAATGCTGCTACGCATCTTAGTGGTCCAAGGGATCACTATAATACCGGTGGTACCCTATACAAGAAGGAGCGCTAGACTCCCGACTGAGGCACAGGGCTCTGTGTGGTGTGTCAAAGTCAGATAACTGGATATGGTCATTTCAAATTAACATCTATCAATCCGATTGTCTATGTCCGAAATGATGCGAATAGCACGCTACGGCGTGGAGGAGCGTAATCAACCGCAACACGTGGCAAACACTTTTGCACACATTTACACGAACACATACTTTTGTAATTAACTCATAGTTATTTGTAATGAAATGTAGCAAAGGTTATGGATAAATGTTATAATATTATGTACACGTTAGTGAGATCTAAGGTTCAGGATTCGGGAAACATATCATGTCTGGTATCATTCTAATCCCCTATTTATCCGCAGACGTCCGCTTCAATCGCCGAAAGGATCGCACCTTGTGTATGCTAGATATGGATTATAGGGAATAAATGATCATGTATGGTACTGTGTTTGTAATGTAAATAGACCAGTTTTAACTAGTTCTTGGCGGGAAGATTAGAATGTATCTTCTGGAGAGCTGATCCCCACCCTTGGAGGGCATCGTTTGAACTGACCAATGACCTGCATTACACTGGACCTTCCTGAAGCCTGAACCTATGGAAACATGCCAAATCATCTGTATTGTTTTCATTGTATCACTGACTGTATATAAGTAGGAGCTCTGGGACCAGTATTCAGTCACATTGACCACAGACTTCAGGACTGAATGACTGTATGCTGGATCCAGGGCGACTGCTAAGTAACGGCTGTACTTATTTTATTTGGATTGTTACTCTGCTGCTTTTTGCTATTAAATCGCATTGTGCTTTGGAACCACATCACTGGAAGTGGACAATCGTTATTGAATAGCGACGCACATAACAAGTGGTACCCCCAAAAGTCGGCCTGATCAATAGGAAGGTTAGGCATAAAATGGAAACATTCTCATACGTTTTTTGGTTGGTAACCCCAAACTTTAGTGATGTTGCGGTTATTATTATCAGCTAGGCATTGTGATAATTCCTGTCAATATCTGTCTATTGCATCCAGGTCTTATAGTCCATTTTAGAAAGTATCCCCATGTTCTTTCTACCTATACACTATTTACACTTTTAAAATGTTTGGTTTTTAAAAAATATATTAACAAAAAAAAAATCTGTTTTGCATATATTTTAGTATTTTCTAATGCATTTACCGTTATTTTGTGTTACATTTAATAGATTGAAGTGATCCTTGAATTTATCTGAGCTTCCCCTTGGGATACACAAACCACAGATTGAGAACCTAGGCCAGAGAGAAACATTTTTCTCACTCAGCCTTATAGTTAACATTCTGGGATACAAAACCATTTAGTCAATGAATGGCGTTGAGTGACAGCTGCTTTGTTCTGTTCTCCTGCAAACCAAATAATTTTCATTTTTCCTTTCCTTTTTTTCTGAATAAAATTTAATTTGATGAACGTGGCACCAAAAGACCACCAATTTGTAAATTATATTCTTATTATTATACGGATTTTTTAATGTTTATTGGAACTATGTTTACCTTATTTGTATTACTGCCATAAAAGCCTAACAACTGATATTCTTACACTGCACATTCATCGTCTACCACTCATATAGTAAAGATACATAATTATTAACCTAAAATTAGACACGGACACAGTTATCAATTTTGGCAAACTAAGGTCACAATTTTAATTGTATAAATGATGGTGGTGAAGAAAGCAACACAAGTTCAACTACCAAGTTAATACCATACAACAAATATAGGGATGGCCGACCAGCTCGGAATAACAGGCACTTAATTGGGGCGTCAGAGACACTACACCCCTTCTGGCCTCAAAGGGCACCATTTATTAACCACTGACTGCACTCTTTCCCACCAAGACTTTGTCCCTTTAACAGACACACAGTCCGCCACCACTTGATTCAAGAATCTCCTCCAAAGAACTAAAACTTTGGGCTACAAAAATATCCAACCCGTTGTCCGTCAGTTCCCCATCTTGTGACTCTAAAGGTGAGGGTGACAAAATGTAATCAAAGGTGTTGTACAATCGCGCCCCCCCCCCTCTCAGGTGCAAAGTTAGTCCTTTTTATGCTTTGCTCTCCTTAATGACTCAGGCTCTACATGTCTACATTACTGGTACTTGACACCTGAAAGGTGAGGTGGCTAGAGGAAGTTCCTTCTTCATTTTGGGCACCCCCATTGGCTGTGCACCCAAAATGCATGGGAGGGGGGAGATTGCATATGAGCAAGTGCTGTCTCCAAATGGCATGGCTCCTTGATAAACCACTGTATGTACATATGTGCCCTTTGCCAACTCTCAATGGCCTGCTTGTTTGCACCTTTCTGAATGTTGTTAGCCGGGTACAAGCAGAGGTTGAGTTATTTTATACCGCAGGGTCAAGTCATGAAACCTCCATGGTTCTACTTGCTGGGTCCAGAAGAGATATTGTTAAAAAAAATGGCAAAATTATCCTGTAAGGCAGTGGATCCCAAACTTTCTCAGTTCAAAGCACCCTTAGGGTCTCCATAGTTTTTTCAAGGCACCCCTAAGCCAAAATAAATACCAAGTAGTCCCCCGCCTTACTTACCACTGGCCCTGGCCGAGGCACCCCTGTGAGTTCGCCGTGGCATCCCAGTGAGCTGCGGCATATAGTTTGGAAACCACTGCTGTAAGGGAATCCTATTTGCAAACTTTTCTTTACCTAAAACAACCAATATAATAATTATAGTATTGTTGTCTCCGATTCAGTGGGCTGGATACGGTGGTAATCCTTACTGCCACTTCTCCTCCTGCCGTCATTGTAACACTGTCACATTCCATTCACATTACACTTATCACACCGCCACTTCTAAATGCCCACCCACTTCACCCACTGCTCAGATTTAAATTAAATGTGCAGCATTAAATATCACTGCAGCTAAAATATTTAAAAATGAACAAAGGACACATTGCAAAAAAAACATTAATATTCCAGGGTTACATAACGGTTAGAAAACAAAGCAAGGCACGAAAATAACTTTATAGCAAAGTTGTATGATGGAAACAACACAATGAGCCCATAATACTCTTCATCGGGGTTTCTTTTTTTTTTTTACCAAGGTTAAAGAGTATTTGTGTGAGTAATAACTATTTCCTCCCCTCTTTGTAGAATATCATCTGAAATGTCATTTTCATCTGCAGAGTAATGATGTTATGTTCCAGCGAAGCTGCCCCCCTGAGGCTTGCTTTTGCGTATGGTATATCTTCATGCAGCATGCACATAACTTATTTATGAGATTTTATCGCTTTTTGAAATCTTAATGCTTGGCCATATTAACTAAAAGTATAGGTCCTTATTAATTTTTCACATTTGGCAGCATTTCAATGGCATATGAAAGTTAGGTGGGAATATAAACTCACCAATATTATGGTTTCTTAGGGGCTGATTTGACCTGGCACGATAAAGGGAACTTTTCACTCTTTCGCGCACAAAGTGGTAGATTTACTAAAGCGTCTGAATAGGAAAAGCAGAGGTGTTGCCTATAACAGCCAATAAGATTCTGGGGCCTAAATCATTAGTGATCTTATCTGCCTTTTTTTGCTTACTTTAGGCAAATCCACTCTGTGCATGCCCAGAAAAGGGAGATAAGAAGCCAAAATCCGCTGCGTAAGTGAAGAATTTCTTAAGTTAAGATGAAAATCCATCTTAACTTCACTCTTATCACCCCGTTTCTTCTTAAAAATAAGCATCTTAACTTTTGAACAAGATAAGATCACTAATGAATCAGGCCCTTTCCTTGTAGAAGCTTTAGTAATTATATCCCAAAGTTCCACTTATCTTACCAGACCTCACGTGAAAAGTGTTGCATTTGCTGGGCATCAAAAAAAAACTTCTTAAATCAACAAATTATGTTTTGGTTGTCTCTTCTATTAACACCATCCTGAGATAGTGTAAACAGAACAGGTATAAATGGACGATAATGGCAGTGGGCAATAAAGCATACTTGCCAACTCTCCCGGAATGTCCGGGAGACTCCCACATTTTGCAAGAGTCTCACAGACTCCCGGGAGAGTGTGGCAATCTCCCGCATCTGGCATAATTCTGCCCACTTCCTAGTGAAGTGGGCAGAATTAGGTCCAAAACGCTGCGATTCACCTGGAATTGTGGCGTTTGGCTCCGCCTCTACTGTCAAATGACGCGATTTACGTCATTCCGTCATGGGGCGGGGCCAAAATGAAGCAAATTTTGGAGCCTCGCCCACATAACGCCCACCTCCCCTGGCAGGCTGCCGGAGCAAGTCTTCAAGAAGTTGGTAAGTATGCAATAAAGTGAATGGGCAGTCGTAGTGAGCTGTTGTGTTAGATTTTAAATTTAAGAGGTTTTTATTAAACCTGACTTTTATTAGCACTATGGTTTCTTATAGAAAAGGCCTCTGTCTAGGGGTGTCGGTAGCTAGTGCCGTGGCAAAGATTCTGACAACGATAGGGGACCTGGGACTGTTTACTCCATCCGAGATGAGTAAGACTTAAACACATATCACTGGACTCACGCAAGTTGTGATTGACCTCCATAAATCATGCTTGTTGATCGAAACATATGATAGTGGGGCAAGTACGGTGGCTTAGTGGTTAGCACTTCTGCTTCACATGAGTTCAATTCCCGGCCATGACCTTATCTGTGTGGAGTTTGTACGTTCTCACCTTGTTTGCGTGGGTTTCCTCCGGGTGCTCCAGTTTCCTCCCACACTCTAAAAACATACTAGTTAGTTAATTGGCTGCCATCAAATTGACCCTAGTCTGTGTGTGTGTGTGTGTGTTAAGGAATTTAGACTGTAAGCTCCAATGGGACAGGGACTGATGTGAGTGAGTTCTCTGTACAGTGCTGCGGAATTAGTGGCACTTTATAAAGGATGATGATGATATTATTTCTAGCTACAATCCAAAGCCTAATCTTCAATTATGTCATCCAAAGGGTACAAATGTCATTATATTACAAATAGGTAATATAATAAAACCTAGCTATCCAAAAGCAACGGCACAGCCCTATACAATGGGATCAAAACATCACTCCTGTATTTTCATAAAATTCTACAATGAATTGTAAGTGTAAGAATAATGTGATTTTCTAATCAACAAAATATGCTATATTTTCAGTACAATGCTATAAAGTTTCCAAAACAAATAGAGTCCTTGTTGTGTGTTTCCCACATAGATGGGCGATGGTTACGCTGTAGAATAAAGTCATAACACATTGTGTTACAGTACATCTGGACTGACAATACAAATTCTCTTAACTTCTTAAGAAAAGGGACATCAAAGTCTGATTTCCGCCCACCCCCCCTCCGTAAGGAGTGCAGATGGGAGACGACCAGCTCCTTGTCAGGTCTACATTCTTTACACAAACAGACTCTCAGAAAGAAGCTGTAGAGGTTGTGTTTGAAGAACCTTTCTTACATATTCTCTGTATAGACTTACTGCTGACTATTACTGCTTTCTCTTTTCCGAGCGAGTATCAGACAGATTCTTTTTGTGTTTCGACACTTCAAAAATGTGAACTTTCTTTTCTCAGTTGTAGAACTGAATCACCAGATAATTAGTTCCTAGACGGTAAAACTTTATTAAACTTTCAACAATTGTGTGCATCTATCTATACAGTCCACATATATATATATATATATATATATTGGAGAGAGAGGGAGAAAGAGGAAGGGGAGAGAGGAAAAAAAAAAAAGAGAGGGAGCAATGGGGGTAGAGGGAGAGAAGATGATAGGGGGGGCAGAGAGAAAGAAGGTAGGGGAAAAGGTAGAGAGAGGAGTGCGAGTGAGGGTGAAAGAGGGGATGGCGATGGAGAGAGAGAGAAGGAAGGGGAGGGGGAGGGGGAGAGGAAGAAAGAGAGAGGAATAGCCAGATAAAGGGAGAGAAAGAGGAGAGTAGGGAAGATGAAGAGAAAGAGCGAGGGGAAGCAGAGGGCGAGAGAGATTGAACACAGAGTGTGATTGAGGGGGGAAGAGGGTGGTAGAGATGGAGAGAGAGGGAGGAGGCATAAAGAGAAAGGGGGAGAGAGGGAGAGAGAAGAGGGATAATAATAGGAAGAAAGAGAGTAAGGAGGGCAAAGAGTGGGAGAGAACAAAGTAGGAGCGATGGAGAGAAAGAGGGGGAGAGAGATGGGGGGACAGAGTGTGTGTGAGGGTAGAGATGGAGAGAGGTGAGAAGACATGGGGAGAGAAAGGGGGGTTAAGAGGAAGAGAGAGAGGAGGGTAGGGAGAGACAGAGAGATGGGAGCAGAGGGGGAGAGAAAGAGAGATGGGAGCAGAGGGGGAGAGAAAGAGAGCTGGGAGCAGAGGGGGAGAGAAAGAGAGATGGAAGCAGAGGGGGAGAGGCAGAGAGATAGAGGAGAGACAGAGAGATGGGAGCAGAGGGGGAGAGACAGAGAGATGGGAGCAGAGGGGGAGAGACAGAGAGATGGGAGCAGAGGGGGAGAGACAGAGAGATGGGAGCAGAGGGGGAGAGAAAGAGAGATGGGAGCAGAGGGGGAGAGAACGAGAGTGAGGGATGGAGAGAGGAAGAAAGAGAGTGAGAGATAGAGAAAAGAAGGGAGAGATGGAGAGCAGAGAGAGTGAAAGAGGAGGGTACAGGAAAATTCCACTTGGCAGCCTTGCCCATATCTCCCAACAGTCCCTATTTTGGCAGCAGTGCCCTGATTTGCGGACGCATTAAGGTATACAGATTTATGATAATGTGGATTAGGTTTGGGTGGACCCAGTCGTGTTGTGGACATAACTGGGCGTGGTTTAGGCAGAATTGAAAGTGGTGCAGGCAGAACAGGGATGAGGCTTACTTGTGACCTAAATTGTTTCTACAATGTTGGAATCTACCCTAAACCCATTCTTTTCCTGCATGAGTTTGCATTATAAATGTGTGAGGCAAATACATGGTGTACTGTACGGTAGCCAGTTAGCTGCTTTAACCCCTTCTTAGCCCATCACAATCTAAAAAATGTGATATTTTCCATATATTTTAAGTGTACCCCCCCCACACACACACTTTTTTCAATCATGCACACCCATATCAATGCAAAAAAACTGTAGTCGCTGCGCAAAGCATCTGCAGAAATGGGCAATATAGCTGCTCTTTGGGATTGACTCTCCTCATAAGTGGTGCATATAACAAATATAGGCACCACCCAAAGGCTGGTGGGTTTAGGGATTCAACAGGGACTGATTCATGAAAGGACTGGGGTACATGTTTATTTTTATGTTCAGTGTAGGACTGACCAGAAGGGAAGACTTTGGTATGAGTTGGTTTGTTTACCATGTATTGCAATTATAGTACAAAAATTTAGCTTTAATAGAGAGCACAGCTTGAATAGGTGAGTGCAAGTTCCCCTCATCTCATGGCAGAAATGCCCCTGTATTGCACCTCCTCACCATTCAATGTTGTAAATGTGTATTTGCCTCCTGTTCCTTTGAAACCTGTAATTGTAGTTATTTCAAGGGGAACAATACAGCTGACATGAGTTTAACATACAGAAATTATATTAGTGTCAAGTTACTCTTTGGGACACGTCTTTCACTCTTTAGCTGCCTTTTACAATAAATTACATATGTTTGCTCAATAAAATTAAGGCTTTCATTTTGAAACTCTAAACCTATAATCTCTGGGATTTTTTAGAGACTAATTCAAGAGAAACAGAATGTCTCTTTCTCTGTAACACAATTACAGGGTGAGGACTTTGGTGTGCAAACTTGATTGAAATCTTGGTATAAAACCCATATTCGGTACAGCAGCAGTTCAGCTATGCCAGTGGGATATTGTATGAAGCATATATATGTAAAACGCTTGTGTGTTTGACCTTTTGAATAGTGCTGATGCAATTTTGAAATTCCACATAGAGCTAATAAGGCCAATAAGAGAAATATGATAGCTCTCTGGATGGCAGTATAGCTCATTGTCTGGTTCTGATTAGGCTAGAAGTGATTAAATGTAACCTTTGACATGTTAACACGGCAATGTGGTCTACTTTTTTTTATTGAGTTTATAAGAACAGTGTTTTATTTGTGTTTGATAACCGTAAATTCATGTAGAGGTTACCACGGAATCCAAGGTGAATTCTAGAATCCTTTTTATTTTAAAATAGAATGTAAAATAGCGTTTGCTGCATCCGTTCCCTTAGGCCTCATTGCAGCCTCCCTCCCCCATAGGTCTCATTGCAGGCCCATTCATATAGCTTGTTACCTCCCGCGCCATCCTCCGGCTCCGCTGTACCCTCCTTGCTGCTCAGACAGGTGATTACACCTCCGCTGGGAGCACTGCTTTGTGGGGCTGCAGGAGACAGTTATCAGTCTCATGAATTTGTAAATGTAAGGGGTTACGTCCACTGTAGGTCCCAGCCAATTGGAATCCAGTGGGAGTGTTCTCAGCTCCGGTATAAAGGCTCCTCCCAAGGGTTGCTGGGTCTCTTTCACTGCAAGAAATCCCTTCCTCCCGTGTCTCTGCCATGGGTTAATCGCTTACACGTCTAACAATTTTTCTCCCTCCGCACAGAGCAGGCACAGTTCAGCGGGAAGGCATTTGTAAGTTGGCGACTAATTCATATGGTGCTTTCGCTGATTGGTCGCAGGTCACTGCCCTCTTCGAGGTACTTTGGTTCTTGGTCCCTGTGTGAGGGGGATCTCTTGACCTTGTGAGTGCACGTCAATGTGAGTCCAGAGGAGGTGTAGACACATTGACGCCAGATTTAGCACCGGCCAACCGTAAAGAAGTCTATCCTGGGTCCAATGATTAGTGTCGGATGGCCATACACTGGTTACTGCTTATAGTTATAGCTGACTCTCAATTTGCCTTCTCTGCCACTGAGTCTCGTTTTAATTAAACTGTGACCTATTAATTGCCAACAAATTCTAGTGTCCGTGTCATTATTTTATTATAAGTATAGTTTAACACTTAATGTGTGACTGTGGTTTGGTGCAGCGAAAGTGAAGCATCTACAATCTGCAGTTGATGAGTTTTCATTTTCTAAGGGTACAGTAGGTACTATTTTTAAGCACGTACTATATAAAAAAATATATTAAACTATATTCCACTCTAAAATCATTAAATAACTTATACACCAACCATTCAACGTAAACATAAATTTAATTTGACATATCCTGGGTCGAGATTGAAAGATTTGTGTGAGCCTAAATATTTGTTGATTGCTGTCTTTAGGGATAGAGGAGATTAGAGAGCTTACATTGTCATGTCATCCAATCTCTGCATCTGTAGTTAGGTTAGAATGTTACTGAACACAAATTAATCATCTGAAAGAAATTCATATGCATAAATTGTTTAGATCAACATAAGACCCAAGTAATGGATAATAGCAAAATGTTTGAAGTTCTCCTCTCACAAGTGTGCATGCATTATTTATCACCCGTCAATTATTTAGTTGAGATGGATGTTATGCTTTGTGTTATGGAGATAGTTAGGCAGTCGCATTGTCAATAATAACAAGGTCACTTATGAGGAGCAAGACCAGTACGGCGCAGTACATCTATATAAATGTGCAGTTGCGTGTGTAGGTCAGTGTACTCATATGATTATGGGTCTCATTTAAAGTTGTACAGAAGTTCATTTGGTCAACTTAAACATGCAGTTTGAAGTTCTGCATCTGTGCCATAACTTGCACTCGAATTTTGAGTTGCATATAGCTTGCACTTATGGTCCCTTGCATCTGGAAAGGAGGACTGGGGGTATTGATTGGGGGCATGGCCTAGTGGTTAGCACTTCTGCCTCACAGCACTGGGGTCATGAGTTCAATTCCTGACCATAGCCTTATCTGTGGCCTTATCTGTGTGGAGTTTTTATGTTCTCTTTAGATGCCATTATTGTAGTGCAATTGCAAAGTCAATCATCATCATCATCATTTATTTATATAGTGCCACTAATTCTGCAGTGCTGTACAGAGAAATCATTCACATCAGTCCCTGCCCCATTGGAGCTTACAGTTTAAATTCCCTAATATAGATATACATCTTATATATATCTCCATATATTTGGTGCAATTTTATAAGTTGATATTGATGACTGATGTAGAATTCTACTTAATCAGAGGGAAAACCAGCCTAGGATTGACTACACAACTTCCCAATAGATAAAACTGCATCTGGAAATAGGATTTTTTATGTCTAATAAAAGTTTTCAGGTTGTTTCTAATTGAATTATTACATGGGCAGGCTCGAGCTTGCAGTTCAACAAGGGCCATCTCTCCTCCTGTTTCCACCACTTCTAACTCTGCTCTCCAGCTACTTAGCCCTCCTCCTCGAGGACCCTCCACCCCCCGTCCCCTCTCGCTCCCACCTACCCCCTCTGGGGGTCTCCCTGTCATCCGCGCCCTCCCTCTTGGGCTCCGTCGTATGCGGATCTTCCCTCTCCCCTCCCCCGCCCTCTCTAGCTGTGCTTTGAGCTTACTGAGTTACTGTACTGTGCTGTCTTACCTTATATTGTAATTCGTTTGTCCCTGTACGGCGCTACGGACACCTAGTGGCGCCCTATAAATAAAAATTAATAATAATAATAACAAGCTCCAACATATACGTACAGTGAATAGCTGACAATACTTGCTGGGACACGTAGTGCCTTGAACCAAATGGCTGGCATATTGGGCCACTTCAGTGTTCCAGATTTATTTCTAATGCTATTATCCAGGTACCCAAAGCTCATCAAATGCCAGGAAGACCCTGAGTGCTATTCAGCAAGGCTGGCATTCTCTAGGAGTTTGGATTTGCTCACTCTTTGTTTGCAGCCTTTAAGAGGCTCCGGACCCTTGTTGACTTATTATACACATAGTACTGACATCCTTGGCTTCTCCCAATGGATCCTTGGGCACCTGTGGCCCACAAGTGCCTTTGGAGTAGGACTGTGGTCACCACCATCATAGTAGTGTATGCAGCTGCAAAGCCATGCAATAAAGGAATAAGTACCCATGTTGCTAAATAGTGTATGGGTTTATCATGGTAGCAGATGGACAGGCAATGCTGGGACCCATAGATTTCCCCATCCCCCCTCGCAACGCTCCTGGTCAGAGCATGGGGAGAAGATGAGTTAAGGATGATGTTTTGGAGCAGGAATTTTACAACTGCACAGAAATGATGTGAGGCTCCAATGAAACTCTTGCTGGAAGATTGTGGTATTAAATTCAAATCTATATAAAGAAAGTTCATCCATCCATCTATGTTCTAACTTGCATTTCCCATGTGTTTCCCCTAAATATACATGTGTATGACCCTTGTGCGCATCATTTGAGTATTACAAGACCCACCTGACTTATGCTCCATTAGATGCAAAGTGAACAGAACCAGCACAAATGGAACCCTAAAATCAGTTTTGAAGAAAATTGATAATTGTGGAAGATTGAAGAGTGCAGATTGAAGAGTGAAGATTGAAGAATGAAGATTGACAACATATGAAGTCACCTCCTTTGTGTAAATGGAGGAGGTTTATAAAAACTGGTGTAATGGAAAAGGGTAGAGTAGTCCATAACAACCAATCAATTGTTTGCTTTCATTTTCTTAACTTCACAATAAACATGACAGTTAGCATTTGGGGCAAAGCTACCTTTATTTCTTTGCACCATTTATGTAAATGTGCTCTATAAATTGCCCTCCGAGACCACAGGGCCCTAAATTATGATCAGGGATGCCCCTTAGCGCTGTCTAAAGCTGGGTTCATACTACACTGTTTTCGTCCAATAATCGGCTCAAATAGCCGACATACGACCACTCATTCAAAAGTCGGGTCAGTGTGTGCAGTGACACGATGGTTGAAAGTCTGCCCAAATGGACGATTATCGCCTCATTTGGTTGGTCGTACCGTTTAATATTTTCTTTCCAATCTCGTTCCCGCTGTGTAGTGTGTATAAACTTCCGACCAATCCACAACAGTGAGTACGAAATTACAGTTATTGCTCACGACAACATGGCTGTAAAAAGTCGCTAAAGGGACGTCCGCTCTTCCCTTTATCGTCCTAAACAAGGCTAGTGTGTATGCAGTCCATGGACCGAGCGATCGGAACATCGATCGCATGTAAAATCGATCGGCATAAAAAGTTGGTGGACATTTCTGTAGTGTGTACCCAGCTTAAGGACTAAAAGCTCCTCCAGATTCTCACCACGTCTACATGGAACTATAAATGCTAATTTTCTAGACCTCACAATCTTATACCTTGGTAATACTTTGCTCTCTGTTATATAATTACCCTTTACAAGGCTGCCTGGTGATTAACAACACAGAAACATGTCTTATCAAGGTGTAGTTTAATAAACTAGGCTTATTACACTCAATTTCATGTTCTTAAAATGTGGGGTTTTTTTGTTTGTTTTTTTAATGTTTAAAATTCTGTATCTTTCCTGTACACCGGCTTACTCTGCTGATTTACCTACAGCGAGACAGTATTTAAAATAAAATGCATGATCTAATATTGTTTTGGTACCTCCTGTTCACATTACATTATCATCATGCAATTAGCATAACTGCAGGAGATCAAAGTGAGTTGAATGGTATTACCGAGAGTGACCTATTATTATCTGCAAGATTACATTTTACGGGGAAATTAAATGAATTCTGTCAGAACGACAGGCCTTTGAAAGAGGAGAATGCATCATTGTTTGGATTTTTATAGTTTAGAGGACAGCGCTGGGAGATAAAGAGACTTTTGTTTGGGAAAAAAACAAGCTTGTGAATTCTAACTTGAAAGAAATGTCTGTTTTCCTAATGCTTAAATATCAAGTAGGGCCTGGCCAGAAACAACAAAGATATGCAGAGGGGTGGATTATTTTGCCAAGGTGACTGATAGAAATAATAATAATATAATTTCCTCCACCCTCACACTGTACTACATGTCCCGGCTTTCATTTCTGCTGTTGGACCCATCAGAGCCGTAACTTAAAATTTTAGCGCCTAGGGCGAGAAAGACAAAAGCCGCCCCCCCCCAGCCCTTAATTTTAACCAAATGAACCTAAAAAATTCCTAATCTGCACCCCTCCTTCTGCGTTGCGCCCTGGGCGGTCGCCCCTATTGCGCAGCCCTAGTTACGGCACTGGCCCCCATCTCAAGTGACAACATATCTGAATACTATGTGTGTGTGTGTGTGTATATATATATATATATATATATATATATATATATATATCTTATTCCTCCTGATGAAGTCTTTATCCAATTAGACGAAACGCGTTGAGCACTGTTTCTGATGAGCCTACTGACTCCAGCAGTATGTTGGTGAGCCTCCATTGATGTCTCTAACGGTTTGGCTTTACATAAAGATACCCAGATAAGCTCTTTTTAAAGTGTTTTTTAAAGTAAGTGTACATCTGTATTGTTTTACAAATAAATGTGTGGATATACAGTATCACACTATGTGAGTTTCTTCCATCTTATAATCCTGGCTACTACTGAGAGTATATGAAGTGTCAGCTCTGAACCCTATTCGCTGTGTGAAGCATCCCATTGCTCTGAAGGGGAACCTGAGCTCTTGTTGACGCAGGAAGTTACCAGCCACTTTTACAGATAAGCCCCAAAGTATATATATCTGGTACGCATATTACATTGGCTTGGTGCTGGTACTCCTGAGTGCACTCTCTCTATTGATTCACCCAACATCTGTGTGTCTGTACTCACGTGGTGACTTCTATTTTGCTTTTTGGCACAACATTCTGTATTGTTACATACAGTATTATACTATGTGGCGCCCCCTCCCGCTTATTTTGTTTTTTTATATATATATATATATATATATATATATATATATATATATAAATGGAATAAGCCAATTGACGCTAGGTGAAACACCAATACGTGAAAATGCAATATAAAATAGACTTAATTTTGTATATGTAGTAGGCAGCTTTTTCTCTTTAGAACATTTGTGAGAAATAAAAGACAGATAAAAGTACACAAATACATATGTTTTGAAACGTATTTCAAGATCTGCTCCTTTCTGTTTGAGCCATAGCTCCGTGTGTACTGTTACCTCTGGAAGCTTGAGGATCTATTACCATCATATACATCAGATAAGCATACTATCTTTATCGTTTTGGTACAAGTCACATTGACACTTTTTGCACCTATTTATGTGTTTTTAAAGATTTACACTACCGATTGGCTCTCTTTATTTTCTGATATATATATATATATATATATATATATATATATATATACATATATATATATATATATATATATAAATACATCATCTATTATATAGCACCACTAATTCCACAGCACTGTACAGAGAATAACTCACTCACATCAGTCCCTGCCGAGAGAGAGAGACAGACAGACACACACCAAGGTCAATTTAATAGCAGCCAATTAATCTGCTAGTATATTTTGGAGTGTGGGCGGAAACCGAAGCACCCAGAGGAAACCCAGGCAAACACGTGGAGAATATACAAACTCCTCACAGATAAGGCCATGTTTGGGAATCAAACTCATGACCCCAGTGCTGTGAGGCAGAAGTGCTAACTAGAGATGTTCACTGACCCCCATGTTTTGGTTGTGATTTTGGTCTTGGCAAAACCGTCCTCGTGTGTTTTGTTTTTTGTTTTGGATACTTGTTTTTTTTCTAAAACCACATAATTTGGCTCTTTTTTGGTTCCTACATTATTATTAATCTCAATAACATTAATTTCCAGTCATTTCCAGTCAATTTTTGTCAAGTGACAAGAACACTGCTACCCCTCCTGTATCTGTATCTGTATGAGCAATGGCACTGAGCAAAGTCACTGGAGAATGGAGAGTGACAAGAACACTGCTACCCCTCCTGTTTCTGTGGGAGCAATGGCGCTGGATCTCCTGGGGAGGGAGGTACTTACGGAATCCAAAACCCGCGAGATCCGACAACGCAACAATGACGTTTTGCCTCACCTACATGACAAAGGGCCACGTGACAGAAAACAAACAGCATTTTGTGACTGAACCAAACCTGTTATTTAAGATGGCAGCCTCCAGTACAGCAGACTGAAGTCACGCTTTGTCCCAGGATATAAAATGCTGTATTCTGACAGGAGAGAGTTGCGCTGTGATATTATACCGTCGAGTGGCATAAACAGTACTAAGACCCCGATTCATGACAACTGATATGCAATGATGACCAAATGCAGCACTAGCTAACCACTTCTGATTAGCTGATTGCGTCTTGCCCCCTTTAGCACTTAGATAATAATGACCTCATTATGTTGCATGATGTTGAGGCCATCTATTTGCATTATTTAATTGACATTTGTATTTAGAATACTGCAGGAAATAAAATTCTGTTTGATTTTTAATGGGGAAACAACAGATGTTCGTAGTTAATTTAATTTTTTTAATTTCTTTTTTTTAAAATTTTATATTGAAAATGCGTCTTTAGAATTTAATTGTCATGACAATATTCTCTGTTGTGTATATATTACTTTATATTGTAAACAAGTAAGGTAAAACAATTTTAGTATTTACTATTAACACTGCCAAGCCACATCCCTATGCTATGTCTACATTAGCTCTGCTATCGTGGGGCATAAGTAGGGGGGCTCAGTGGTCTCTTGTCTGTCACCTCTTTGTCTGCCCCCAAAATATTTTCAGTCCATCTGGATCTGACCACACCCCTGATGACATCATACACCAACCTCTATAACGCAAAATATAGCTCGTCTCTTGGCCCCACCCCAAGCTATTGGATAGTAAGATATTTACATTGATAGGCTTCAATAAAACATTGGCTCAGCCCACATATCGGCTGCTTGCACACATACCCATAGGCAAACCGAGGGGTGGTTTCCTACTGCCTGGAAACCCCCCTCCAAGCCTGGGGCACTGTATAATTAAGATGGTTGCACCCTGCTCCCGCTTCACACAGCTTTGCTTGAAAAGGGAGAGCTGAGTACACCTAACAGTAGTGCATGCAGCATTGCCCATGTATATTATGGGGATAGGAAGATTTGAAGAGCAGCCAAGCACTGTCTAAAATTATAGCCACGCCCCCATGCATGCTGGTCACGCCACTTGTGGCTTGGTGTGGAAACCCCCCTCCACAAATCCTGCATTTGTCCCTGATACCTCACAATAAACGTTCCCCTGCGCTACTGGTTCCTAGTGAGTTGATGGGTTCATGCAATAGCTGCTTCTACTGTGTGGTGCATAGTTCTTCAAACCGGGATATCTCAGCCCATAGAGTGAGATAGAAGAATACACCGATGGCATTCAGCATAAAGTAGTAAGTTTGGGGACCAGGACACTGAAATTGCCTTCTGGAATACAAGGAATGGATTATGTTTAAATGCTGCCTCTGCATTGCTTATTAAGCAGTCACTTTTTTTTTCATTTTGTGTCACATTTTGCTGCCCTGCAGCCAGATATGTTTGGTCCTTTATAACATCCCAAACTGCATTTCCAGCATCTGTCACTGTTTTTGTAAGGAATGTACTGATTTGAACTTTTATCTAGTCTCCTCTGCAAGGGGATTTACAGAAGCTGCCTTGGCCGCTTCCCAAAGGAACTAACTTGATAATATTACACATATAGGAAAATATAATGGCAAAGCTATTCTTTTGTTGCAAACTTTTATTAACTAGGTTTCTGACTGAAACTGCGGGGAGATCGTAGCGCTGGTCCTAAGTAGTCACCTAGTGGTAGCGGTGTTCTCAAACTAAACACCCCTACCCTGGGCGCTGAATGCTGACAGGAAGTCAATATTACTTCAAGGGGTATATTTACTAAAATGCTGGTTTGAAAAAAGTGGAGATGTTGCCTATAGGAACCAATCCGATTCTAGTTATCATTTATTTAGTGCATTCTACAAAATGACAGCTAGAATCTGATTGGTTGCTATAGGCAACATCTCCACTTTTTCAAATCCGCAGTTTAGTAACTATACCCTAGAGTCAGTAATAGGCTATACTGTCACACCCCATCACACGCCAAGTTAGGAACAAAGGAGTAAATTATAACAATCCCGCAAATAGACACAGTTTTGTATGTTAGACATAGTTCTCAAAGTTAAGATTTATCAAATCGCATGCGTTTGAATATGATGCCTCTTCAAATGTACATGATTTACAGTTAATCACTACGGTGTGGGCACAAAATAGCCACTAAAATACATTTACTTGCATACAGGTTCAGCCAGAGTACAAATGTGACAAGTATCATTATGCGCAAAGATATCCATCCCAAAATGCGCATCTTAAAGATACATGTTAATCTAAATTAGACGTAAAGGTTTAAATCAGTTTTTTGTTCAAAGATTTGCTACAAACCACATGTGGTTTGCGTCTCTTAAAACCATCGCACATCGGATGTAATTTTATGCAAACTGCAGATTAATAAGAACTGACGTTTGTGTTTGAAAACGGTATCTGACTAATGATGGCTTTAAAATTGCATAAAAAACACAGTTTGATATATCCCCCCTAGACATAGGTGCTCGTGTTGGTATAAAAGCAAGTTGCGTTTTTGGCATTTAAAATGCTTCTTTACTTCTGCACAAGTGCTCAAAGCACTAGTTCTGAAACTGGTTTGTGCATTCAACTGAACAAGAGCAAAACCAAGAAAGGTTTTTCATCGTCCTGCCAACTGTTTGATAGGTCCAAGTATGAATTCTATGGACAATTATTTGTTTTGTCTTCTTTGTGGTAAGTTTCTATATGAGCTTGTGATCTTTTTTTACGTCTTTTTTTTTTTTCAAATTTATTTTAAAAATATTACTTTGTAGTTGTAAATAACGTATTGGTATACTATTGGCAGTACTACTGTAATAATAAGCTGTAGTGCTATACACTGCATTCGTTAGTTCTAAAGTTAGTTAGTTCTATATTTCAGTTTAGAGAAAGTTTTCCCTTATAACTTAAAAAATTAGCATTCGGTATGTGTTCAATAATTGGAATTTGCCGCCTTGTGTACATCTTGTACATTCAGCGCTGGGGTGATTGGTGAGATTTCGTCCAAGGTAATATCTGTGTTGAGTTTGTATGTTCCCCCCCGTGTTTATGTAGGTTTCCTCTGAATGCTCTGGTACACTAATTGATTTCAGATGAAATTAACTCTAATGTGTGAGCGTATTCCATACTTACCAGTTTTGCCAAGTTTGCGTCCGGGAGATGCGGGGGACAGGTGGATGTGTGGGGTCGAGGCTCGTTGAATCGTATTGTTCGGCCCCACCCCCTGAACACACATCATCAGTTCTAGCCTATTATGGTAGGGGTGGGGCCATGATGATGCCTGATTTGCATCATAAGCCACACCTCCCACCATTTAATTAAGTGTGTTCAGGACCTGGGAGGTTGTCTTGCTCTCCCGGGAGTCTGGGAGGACTCCCAGAAATACGGGAGTCTCCCGGAATGTAGGCAACTATGGTGTATTAATGTGGCATTGCATATAGATGATAAATTCCACTGGTGCAGGGACTGATATAATATTCTCTGCAAAGCGCTGCATAATATGTGGGTGCTCTAGAATTAAATGCTAAAAATAATAATTTGGCCACTTCTAGAGCAACCTTTCTAGGACAACACTACTGTACAAGGTGTCCCGAGAGTTGCAATCTAAAAGCCCAAATTCTGGCTCTAAATGAGAAAGTGACCTGAAAAGAAGTTTGCTGCAGGCCCTGGTTTGGGCCGCAGTAGAGGGGAATGGAAACATTAGAGAACAGGATCCTGAGGGTAGAGGGTAAACCAATGAGCCTCTACAAGAGCCTTGCACAATCTCTATGCTTCATGCTCAGCTGTTAAAAGTCGCTGCCCGGCCGGTGGGTTTTTCGTTAATCGTCTAAAACATGTCTAGTGTGGACGCACGGATCGCCGAGCGATCGTACCTTCAGTCGTTGTAGATATTGGTCGGAAAATTCTTCAGTTTGTACCTAGCCTTAGACTATCTCGGACTGGTCAGATTGGGGCAGCACAGTGGCTAAGTGGTTAGCACTTCTGCCTCACAGCACTGGGGTCATGAGTTCAATTCCCGACCATGGCCTTATCTGTGAGGAGTTTGTATGTTCTCTCCCCGTGTTTGCGTGAGTTTCCTCCGGGTGCTCCGGTTTTCTCCCACACTCCAAAAACATACTGGTAGGTCAATTGGCTGCTATCAAGATTGACCCTAGTATTTCTGTGTGTGTGTGTATGTTAGAGAATGTAGACTGTAAGCTCCAATGGAGCAGGGACTGATGTCATAGAGTTTTCTGTACAGCCCTGCGGAATCAGTGGCGCTATATAAATAAATGGTGATGATGATGGCCAAGGGATAGCTAGATCGATAGGAGTTAGAAAATGGATTGATTTTATCATGCAGACAGCTATGCATTTCACAGGCAATAGAATTTAACATGAGCTATCCCCACTTCATTAGGTGATGATATGAAGAAACTCGGTGATGATATGTAGCAACTGTACAGACAGGGAATACTTCATCCTTGTACTAAGCAGCTGCTGATAAGAGCTGAATGCAGAGATCTTGCTGTGCAGCAACTAGCTTGCTTTTAAGGGACTCAGTAGGAATATGCATCTCCAGTTTAAATGTCAATAATCTATGGCACTCTGCAATGATTTTGCCTGCACTTGTCAGAGCCATTCGTGTGGAATTACTTGCAATACGCATTAAAATGCTATGCATCGATTTTAGCAAGCTTTACCATAATTCGTCTCTACTTATGATATGTCAATTAAGCTATGTGGTTCAAAATAACTAACTGCAAAGACACATTTATCGTGGTCACGGCAATAGATGGGGAAACAGGCGAGTAATGAGAAATATCCTCTTGATCTGGCCTCTATTAAAGTTGCAGAAAATTTTTATGTCCTATTTCAATAACAGGAACGATGATGGTTTCTCCATTGTAATTCATCTTTTCCCCCCATTTTCTGGTCCAGGAGAAGGCAGTCATTCATCTCTCTGCCAGACCGAGCGGGCACCAACATTAAAACATGAAATCTGCTAAATCCCCATATGAAATGATTAAGTGTGGGAAATAAATAGATGGCATTAATGAAATACATTTTTCACTGTTCGGATTGCCTGACATGGGTTAGTTACAGACTCTTGGATGGAAAATATGGGGGGATATAAATGCGACTGAAGTTCAAATAAATCTTATTTTGATCATTTTGCATTTATGTATCCATGTCTGTGAACTCAGAGCATCAGACGCGGGAATGAGAAAATAGGATTTGCTCTGGAAAGCCGAATTCCCCTGAGTGACTGAAAACAAACAGCAAAGGTCCCTTGATTGTGCATTATCTAGGGCTTTTTTCAGCTTTGTTGTTTGGGTTGAATTCGTGTATTTAGGTTTGTTGCTTGGACTGGTATGACCTCAGACACTGATAATATGTGTTCCCGTTCCTGCACTTGATAATGTGGCATGTACGAAAAATGGAATACTTTTTTTAACCCTTCAAATCTTCACTTTTTTCATGATCTCGAATCAACAGAGGACTTCTCTCATATAAAGTGTAAGATAGGTGCAAAAAAAAAATCTATTCAAGCACAAGCACGCTTGTTTTTCCTCTTCAAACTATTGATTTTTGATTCTGGGCTACCATGGCAACCAAAGTCACATGGCACGTGATATAGTGAGCAGAGTGGCTTTGGAACTCCCCTTTTAGCTCTGTCTGTACTCTGACATCACATGACATGCTGTGAGCCTGTGTAGCAGACTATTTAGCTGCCATTGTCATTTCCCATCCAGAGAGCTTTTGGTATAAAAAAAATCTACAGATTTGTAGGAGGATAGCTAAGAAAAATGACAAATCAGATGAATGCTTAAAAGGTACTTACCGTTCTACTTAAAGTAAAAAATACTGTGAGACTATTTTCAGTTCATTGCAGAAGTTACTTTCATTTGTGTGCAATTGATTGTTATCCCCTGAATCTACATGTCACATTTTGGGTGGTAAAAAGATTCAGGGACAGTGAAATTCAAGCACAAATGGTCTTGAATCCCACTGTAATCCATAATTAATGAACATTTTATATTTGAATAAACCATAAAACCACTGTAGTTATTAAATAAATAAATATATTCCTGAAGCCATCCAGCTTGGCCTTGTCGATTTCTTGCTCCTTTCAAGCTGTCCGAATCAAATCCACCAAAGTGACCTATTTTATAAAAAATCTTATTACAGCAATAGAAGGTATAAGTGCAATTTATTAATAATATATCTCGGAGGCAGCTCAGTCATACCCAACTGCCTTGGTGACACTGGTCTGCAGCCATAATAGTTACTTACTGTTGCTTATTATTATATTCTTTCTTACCTAGCCAGTCTGTGGGACAAAGCGAAAAAGGGCCCTTTCACTGAAAGGTTGCGCCCCGTGATAAATCAACCTCTAAATCTAAAAAAGTAAACAAACAATTTGGCAGTGGCCCACCCATAAGACTATCCACAAGTAACACCAACATTAGACAATTTGGTAGGATCCCACAATAATAGGGAAACACGAGGCCCCCTCTGTTTTCACTATGGGGAGGTGGGAGACATAAATAATTATCTGCCTCTCCACTACTAAAGGCTACCATACCGGTACTGAAAAGACCTTTCCCCCCACACCCCTGTACTGTGGATATCATTGGTAATGAATTTTGCCACCTTTGTGGTAACAGTGGAAGCATCACCATTATACAAAAAAGGCATAAATAAATAAAAAGACACAGATGCATATTTCAAATAAAGTTTAGTTGGGTAAAACATCCCCTGGCCTAGACCCTTGTTCGCCACGTTATTATAAGATTCTTTCTTTGTCATACTCCAATGGGAAATTCGTCTGTCTTTGTAATCCAATTTGAAATTTGTCTGTTTTTGTAATCCAATGAGAAATTCTTCTGTCTTTGTAACCCAATGGAAAACTCTTCTGTCTTTGTAACCCAATGGAAAAAAATTCTGTCTTTGTAATCCAATGGGAAATTCTTCTTTCTTTGTAATTCAATGGAACAGGAAAAAGTAAAAGCCAACGCAACTGCTATAAGCATCTGTTACTAAATGACTATGTGAGTCCCATTGGCCACTCAACCAACCAAAAGCCACGTGTGATTGGTTAGCGACTAAGGGAAGTGTTGGTAAATTCTGGTTGCAGGCACTCGTAACAGGCAGTTGCATTATTTTTACGGAGGGGTTTACTCGATCCTCTCTGTTGGCGTAAGGAAGACTATAAGATCTGCTTTAGACGTGTTGAGCTTTGGTTATAGTTGGAACATCCGTGAGGAAATATGAGATATGGTTGATTACTTGAGATAGTAAAGAAAGGGAATAGTCAGGGGTAGAATGGTTGAATAAGGCATTATCAGCATTATGGGAACCCAACAGATAATGAGGGTATGTCCCATCAGTAGAGACACTGTAGTAACAATTCAAGCAGGAGGAAACTGTGTCATTAAGGCCAGTGAAGTAAAGGGTGTGCAGGAGAAGAGGGTGATTGACAATGTTGAAAGCAGCAGAGGGGTCCAAGAGAATGAATATGGAGACGTGACCCTTAGACTTGGACTTTGCTGTACGTAGGCCATTCATCACTTTGGTATTTTTAAACTTTGCACCGTTATTAAATAAACCTCTATATGTGCCACCACTAAAGCTCTATTTCTTCTACAGCAACTGCAGACTTCTTGTGGCGCCTTACAATTAAAGATAATAATAATTTATCCAGTAACTTACAGACAAAAATCTTCGCAAAATGACTTTGTCTATCTTCTTCCTGAATCTGGAATTTAAAAGGTTAATTTATTACTTGTTCGAAGACCCAGTAGCAGCTAAACAGAGAGAATGGAAACTATTAACTAATGTCAACCAAAATACATCCATAGTAGCCCCTCAAGTGGTATAAACATATTGTTTCATATTTAATTTAAAGGAAACGGGGGGAGGGTTGAACATACCAGCAGTAGAACAAAGAATCTTAGTTTAAAGACAGAGAGAATGAATAACACATGTGCTCATGACATCATGCTGCAAGTGTGACCAAGATTTGATTGCTTTCAGACTTGGAATCTGGGTCATTGTGCTACACTATTATTCTGAGCATTTTTCACTAGTAGCATCATGTAAGATAAACAAAGGAGAACTTTCCTAATTCTTGTGTAAGCCCCTAATTTTACTTTCATGGAGAACAGAATTTAAAGAGACACTGCCTAGAGAAGCATTAAATGGTATTTCTACCCAAAATGCATTTTTACTATTTAGTGTGTGTGGGAAGTTATGTAGAAAAAAAAAAAAAAAAATGACTTTCCTCCGATTCTTCTGCCTTAATCATCCCCCCCAGAGTCCTCGTTGCTGCTGTGGGCCTTTTGTTGCTGCTCTTACGTGAAAATAAAAAACGTAATATTCATATTCACCCGCTACAATTCTCAGCTTTCTATTCGTGGGAGCTTCAGCTTGTAAGAACTGTTGCAGATAGAAATCTGTGGGGAAGATTATTTGTAGGGTTACTATGCAGGCACCTGCATAGCAACCACGTCTATCGGTCACAGCTCCAAAGAGTAGTCGGGATGCTATGGGATATATATATATATATATATATATATATATATATATATATATATATATATATACAAGTTAACCCGTGCATGATACTCATGCATTCTAGTCAAATCAAGCTACTTAAGGTCTTAAAAAGGTTCTTGTCATGCATTTGGGCCTAGCCCAGGCCTCCTCAGGGGAAGAGCGTTACTTCCCGACGCAAGCGCCCTTTTTTATGTGTGTTCATGAGGTAAAATTACCTCACGAAAATGAGTTTGAGCCCTCAACTCGTAAATTTAGCCTTTACTACCCCTCCCACGGGGGGAAGGGGGGATTATGGAAGTTAACTGACTTCTCTATTCTAATTTTTTTGTCAAATAATGTCAGTATACCAAATTTCAGGTCAATTGGATGAGCCCTTTCTGAGAAAATAGTTTTTTCCACACACACACACACACACTAACACACGCCGCTAGGCTTTTACTTTTATATATTAGATAATGCTAAGAATTTAGTAGGTCAGTGTATAACTCCGCCCAGCAGGTGGCGCTGCAGCTTGTTTTTTTTTCCCACACACAGACTAACACACGCCGCTAGGCTTATATATATTAGATAAAAGAGTAGGCACCCTCCTTGATCCTGGCGGATGCGGGGCTTAATGAAGCAAATCGGGTCATCAGGCCCTGTCCCCCGCTATTCGATGTATGTGAATCTGGACAATAAATAGCAAGGGGCGGGGCCACCTCCTGCACTGACCTCCCCTCCATCCCCTCCTCTCCCCTCAGGACCCCATAGCAAAATGCGGATAAGGGCCCGGGGAATCTGCTCTAGCCTCCTGGGCCCTTAATTCTGCTCTGAAAAATATACTTGGACACAAAATAAGCCATCTAACACAAAACGGTTGGCCTAAACCCGTCAGTTGCTTTGCCTGCAATAACAAAACAAAATAACCTGCACGAACGAGCGTAATAAAAAAAAAAAAACAGTGTTGACTGGATCCTTTACAACAAGTAAAATTATCCTACCACAGAAATGACAAAGTGTGTCAAGATTACATTCTGTGGGTTTGTCCATAAAACATAGCAATTAATCTTCTTTATGACAAATTGTGTTCTTAGCCCATCGCTGAGGTACCAGAGTGGCCTGAAAGCAAAAACGTCACATGGGAAAGCAGCAAATAGGTTCACTCTCAACATTCCTGAGAGGGGGAAGAAAAATCTATTTTTAATCAAGCAATTAGCTGTATTTTATGTAATTCTGATGAATGGATAAATTAAGGCTTTTTTTCTTTTTAGTTTTTACATCTTCGCAGGCAAGTGTTAATAGGGTTAGATTTGACGTTTCTTGTAGGCAACAGGAAGATGTCAGGTCATTCTGCAGAGTCTGAATTCTGGCATTTTTTCTGGAGGTGTGAAATGGATCTCGTCACATAATGAACCCCTAATTTGTTATTTCTTATTTATGCTTTTTTTTTTTTTTTTTTATAAGATATGGAGGAGAAGTGACAGATCAGCTTTTTGTAGAGTACAGTACACAGTTATTTGTTAAAATGTTATCGATGCTAAAGTTTATGGCAGGGGCATGTAAAATGCTGTTTTAGGAGTTATGGCTTTCAGCTGGAGTTAACCTTATCTCACATTTCACAACATATGAAAGTGTGAGGCTATTGTTCATCTATGGAAAAGAAGTAATATTATCTAATTGTTGAGCTATGGAAAGAAATGGGAGACTGCATTTAATGCTTTTCCATCTGTAAATTTTTATTTCCAATATCCTTTGAAAAGCATCGTTTATGAGTTACACCAATGTAGTGTTTCCTGAAAATAAAGGGATTAAGCTTCTGAAGAAAAGTGTAGATGTTGCCCATAGCAACCAATCACATTCCACCTATCAGTTACCTAGTACATGCTAGAAAATGATAGCTAAATTCTGATTGGTTGCTATGGACAACACATCTACGAGGATACCACCCTTAGCTGGGATGGCAGTTACCCTCTGTGGGATTCAACTCACTCGGGTAGACCAGAATATATCCAAAATAAGACTTTATTGCGACAGCACAACACCACAAGACGTTCACAAGTTACAGGGTAAATGGTAGCATGTATCCTCCAGCAGCCTCTTGCAGTCAGCTCTCCAAAGTAATAATCACGGTCTCTTTCAGAGTCTTATCCTCCTGCAATATTACCACTACCGATTAGAAAAACAGTTATTGTGTCTCCCAGCCTGGGTTACTGGCTCACACCGACCCTGTCCTGGTAGGGTTCCCTCCAGCGGCACCACGTATACACAGGAAGAAGGGTCAAATGTCTCAAACTTCCCCCTCTGCAGAGACACTTTAGCTGCTAGACATACTGTCCCTGTTACCTTAATTATACAATAGAATGGCTTAACTCAATTAGCTATTTTGGCTGGATACACTACACATGAGGTTACAATATTACACCAGGGAATGACACTGCACGCTTACATGAAACAATAAGACTTTTGACACATTGTATCAACAGTGTTATGCAATCTGAATCTGTGATACCTTTTGATACAATAACATTTATATTGATACATATTGATACATTTCCCAATGTTACTTCACCCAATATATTACTGTGGAGGCACATTGCATTTCATTTACCAGTTCTAACCTCATTACCTCTCAGATTACCTGTTAACCTAGTTAATTAACATGGGCTGCCAGATAGTTAGCTCAGACATTGCTCTGATTACAAACCAAATCTAAATAGCCCCTCATAACAATGAACATTTGAGACAAATGGTATTTACATTAGCTAACACTAGCAAAATGACTGCTGCTGTCCTGTTAGTATGGCAATATTCTTTATATTTATACTACATACAATATTGCAGGTAATAGCAAGGGCAAAATGTACCTAATAACATGAAATAATAATACACATAATAGACCGATGCTCTTTTGTATATACTTAGACTGGGCAAAGGATTACAAAGTACATTAAACTGTGAGAAACGGGTGATGAATACAAAATTCTCAGTCCAGTAGCACCTCGTTTTCTCACAACATCCACTTTTCCTTTTTAAAAGTTTTAGTAAATCTATCCCTTAGTATCTTATTTTCATTGTCGTAGAAAGCAGTCCTTTTTTATGGCTAGTGCAGTGTTATTTGCAAAAACGTTGGAGAAATGTTCATGAACTAAAGGGATGAAGTGGTAGGCAGGAAACAAGGGGCAGGTATGGGGTACACAGAAAAGAAAACTAGCAGATAAGAGACAAGAAGGTACAGACAAGGGAGGCCTGGCAAATTTTAGCCCCAGGGGGGCAAGACTCGACTCATCATCATCATTTATTTATATAGCGCCACCAATTCCGCAGCGCTGTACAGAGAATTTTTGCCACTCACATCAGTCCCTGCCCAATTGGAGCTTACAGTCTAAATTCCCTAACATACACACACAGACAGTCAGAGAGAGACTAGGGTCAATTTGATAGCATCCAATTGACCTACTAGTATGTTTTTGGCGTGTGGGAGGAAACCGGAGCATCCGAAGAAAACCCACTCAAACACGGGGAGAACATGCAAACTCCACACAGATAAGACCATGGACGGGAATTGAACTCATGACCCCAGTGCTGTGAGGCAGAAGTGCTAACCACTGAGCCACCAGACCACAAGCTTCTTTCAAAGTGGCCCTTGCTATTATATCTCAGGAATTGAACTCATGACCCCAGTGCTGTGAGGCAGAAGTGCTAACCACTTAGCCATCATACCACAAACTTCTTTCAAAGTGGCCCTTGCAATTATATATTATATGCAAGCCAGGGCTTGGGCGCGCAAGCGTTATTTCATCCATCGGTCCATTTTTGACTGATGAATGGAGGAGGGATGAGAGATGACCGGTCTGCACTGGAGACATTCGTTATAGAATCATATTTAAGCAAGGTGGATGACTGAGTAGACACAAATGTAAAGTAGAACATGTTCCACTTTCATCCGTGTTCCATCATCCACTTTGACTACTTTGGCTACCTCCACTCTATCTGCGTCTCCCCACAGAGGTAATCAAACACAGAACAGAGAATACATGGAGTCAAAGAATTCTGATAATAACCCTTGTGTACACACAACCTAAAGAAAATGTTTTGCTGCCTTTCTTCTTTTAACCTGACTCCTTCCATAACTGTTATTCCTTTTAAAAAAAAACCCTAAGTGTCCTTTAGAAGTCATAAGAAAACATTAAAGAACTCACAACAAGTCATTTCGACATAGCTGAAACCCAACTTTTAGTTAACACAAACCTAGCTATAGCAGCAATGAGAGGAAACATGGTCATCTAACACTGCCTTTCCCTTGTAAAATATATAGTCCTTCAAGTTAAATACATATTGTAGAGCTTATTTTAAATTTGAGGGTCACTACACAAGACTTTTTTTTCTACCAGATGCCTTGGTGTGTTATTACATGTTTAATTCGCCCTTCCTGACAAAAAAAATAGACCTTACTTAAAATACTACTTAAATGATATAGAATGAGTTCACTATATGGTGTGCATACATTTATTAAAACATATACAGCAATTGTAAAGAAAAAAAGAAGGATAAGTAACATTTAGTTTGGGCCGAAAAAGATTGTGCATTCCCCACCATCCCCATTTTTTTTCTTCGTCTCTGTTTACTTCCCTCCGGAGTTAGAAAGAAAAGTATTTTCTTTGTCATTTGGCCGTGGGCGGAACTTGGACAAGATTATGCTGAGTGTGCAGTGCGGATGGTTATGAGAAGTTTAACCTCTCATTAGTCCTTCTCAGTCATGCCAGAAAAACAAACACACTCCATACTTGTCCTACTTTGGCCATATTTTCCTGCCACGTCAGTTGTTTCTCCCTAGCCGCAACCAAGGAAGCCGTTTTAAGCTCAGAAAAATGATCCGCATCTTCTAAGGAATATTTGAGAGGAAGACGAGCCGGCGATATATCCATGTACTCAATGACTCTGAGAAAACCAGACATACTTTAAAAGGCTTTATGCAAAAAGTGGTGTTTAACTATAAACACATGGTGCCAGATAACAGTTTTCTACTGCTGAGGAGAGTCCGACTTCTCTACAATGAAACCTTTCTTGAAGGAATAATTCAGAGTGGTACAAGGCTCGATGTCTGGTAATAATCAGAAGGAAGGAAGGGGGGCTGTCAGATTGCCAACCCCAGACGTTTATATAGAGATTCTTGTTCCTACTCAGTATGCCAAAATCTACAAATGCATTTTATCTGAAATAGTATTCAAAGACAAGCTTTCTGGCCCAATTGCCAACCCTCTCGCCACTAGTGTCAATGTCAACCCAACCATTTAAAGGCTGGATTCTGGAATACTTATCTGTGCTCTTTATCTCGCTCTGTTTCTTTCCAATCAGCACTTAAAGCTGAAATTAAGTTAAGCAAAATATAGAGTGGCTTTGTGTCTAAGAGGCAAATGATATAATCCAGAAACAACAACAAAAAACCCCGAAGATTTTACATAAAGTCATTTATTTCTTTAGATTTGGATCTACGCAAGTAAAATATTCAACAGTCATCAGTAGATGAACAAGACAAGGAGGCGAGAAAATCACAATTGAAGGGTAGTGTTGAAATTAACCTTTTTCTCACCAACTGAACTTCAAAGTCTGATATAGATTATATTCAATGTGGGATTGCTGTGATGTCATAGCCAGGTATTTCCTGTAATACAATATGAATAGGGATAATAGCAGAGGTAGAGACAGCTTGGTGTTCTATAGCTGTTGTTAAACTACAAATCCCAGTCATTCGCTTTCCAGGAGTGGAAAGGATTGGACAAAGTGGAAAGGAAAGTGGATTTAACACACAAAGAGAGAGAGAGAGAGAGATAAGACTAGAGTCTAGTGTGAATGTGAATAAAGAGATACAATACATAATTTACATGATTTCCTATAGAATGGCTCTACCTTAGAATTATATTTACCTTGCAATTTTTTCAGCTGATTTTCTCTGCATACGTTCTTAGCTTTTGCACTTTAATGCACATTTTTTCATATGCTAAGTAACCAGCGCTGTCTCGGAAGCACTCAATTGTATTTTTCTTATACGGAAACTATGGGCAATGGTAATGCACACTCAGTGCTTTCTCTCTTTCTCTCCTCCTGTCCTCTCCTCTTCCCTCTCTACTTCTCTCATATGTTCCAGACACCAAAATTAGATGGTAAGCTCAACAGGACATGAAAACAGTACTTGAAAAGTACTGACAGTACTTGACACACTGAGAAAACAGTACTTGTAAAGTACTGTTTGTACAATTGCATGCACCACACAAAGCCCAGATGCACTTAACAACTGGGTGGGTTTTGCCTCCCCTGGCAATTATCCATTCAATCATAGAACAGTTCCAAACTAAGGATCATTGATTATTGTTAGAATGTTAAACATCTGTCTTGTAACCATGGAAACCTAAAATAAAACCCAACCAAACAAAACAATTTGACAGCTCCCTGTTTGCGATGATGATAATTATTGGTAGTGTAGCGCCTGTGACGAAAACCACAATACAATACCATTGAGTGAGAAGGCGGTCTACCAGATACAAGTAGATGTCAGCCGTATATTAGGAGCAACCGTCCTATAAATACTGAGATCAATACGACTGCAAGTGTAGGATACAATTTTGATGGCGATAGAGTTCTGATAACGTAATTTTATCTTGTCACACAAAACTAATTGTAAGTCTCCAGAAAAAAAAAATCTTGGAATACAAAGTCTTGAATATGTGTATAAGTCATGCTGAAACTAGTTAGAGAGTAGTGAGCTACTCAACATTAGATTCATGGTAGACACAGAGAAAAAAGGTAAAATAATAAGAAAGTATTTTGAGTGCACAACGTGAAATATTATTAAGAAGCGTATTTAAGGGGCTATAGCATAGTATAATATCTAAGAGGTGGGGTACGAAATCCCAAAGGAAGAAATCTCAACTCTTGCACTGCCAGCATGAAAATGTTGACAGGGTAAATGCCGATTTTTCCATTTGCACTACACTGAGATAATGCCATCAGTGTGATTGCCGACAGTGACAGTGCCAACAATCACAATGCAGACATTAAATGAGCAAAGCTTGTGGGTCTGACGGCTATACAGCTGCCAGACCCGCCGGCACAAAACAGTGTTAAAATTAAAACAGCAATAAAAGTTAAAACTATCCCCCTCCCTCCCAACACACCTAAAAACCTCTGCTGGCAGACGGTGGGCCCAGGGGAAAGTCAGCCACCAGACCTGCAAGCCGCCGACACACAAAGGGGGGAATTACGGTAGAAATTTCTGTCAAAATCTCCTCCTCCATAAAGTCCGTGAGACACTTTGAGACTAATTCCCACCAAAGGATTACAAAAAACCCCAAAAAACGATGCCCCCCCCCCGCTTCTCAAACAGATTAACCTTAGTGACAAATTTTACATTATTTTCAAGTGATACCTAAGTTGGATAATGATGCATCAGCATTGCTTTTATGCACTTCATTCCCACTGACACAAGCATTGCTTCTTTTATTGTACAATGTATTTAGCAATGTGGCATTACATGAGCACAGTTTGTCCCTTTTTTTTCTGTGCCAGATTTAGGCTTATTGCTTGGTGGTAAATTGTCACCCTTATCACCCTCATCAACATGCTCATCCTAAAACTGCTGTGAGCAGGCACTTGCACTTAATTGTAATTTCATATATACATATGTATATATATATATATCCTTATAATCACTCTTATGACCTAACAAATTGTCATCTATGTCTTCCAGATGTAATTATGTAAATAGAACTCTGTTTGATTTGATAAAGCGAATGATGAATATTCCCAAGTTTCATTACAGAGCTAACTGCCAATATGCCAGTCCATTACAAATATCCCCACATTTGTTTTTGTCTTGCCACAAAGTTTTGATGTTCACAGAAATATAACTACATTTTTACAGATAGGAATGGTGGCTTTCACTGGTGGACATATTTTGGGTGTTAGATTGATGGTACAATCCTCTAAATTTTACTAATTTTTCAAACTGTTTAAATAACCTGAACGTAAAGTGTTATTTATTCCACCCAATTCACAAATTTGACACTCTAGTAACTCCAAGGTTGTGATAGGATAACTGGAATGAGACTCTGATCAGTTAGCAGCCTGGTTTTTAAGCCTCATACACACTGATGTCAATTTAAAGTGTTTAACGAGTGTTGGCAAAGCTTATTTAACACAGATTAATGTAAGTGAATACACCTATATACACACTTCCTGACAAGCGGTCGTTAAAAATCAATTTCCACATTGCTTGCAGTTTTCAGTGGCATTAGCATTTTTAAAATATAATTTTCTATAGAAACACTCATTAAGTCCACCATCATCCTCAACACACTGTGCTGCATTAACGTTTGGAGATGCATTAATGAACGCAATGATAAGGCTTTGTAGAAGTGACGACAAAGTACAAAATTTGTTTACACTTTAGCACTGTTTTGTTTGTTTTTTTGCAGATGATCCCTCAATCAAATTGATTCAGAACACTGGTTGTTGTTTTTTTTTTTCTGTATCGCCATTAATTTCAACAGAATAATTTTTCCTCTATGTTTATATTAGCAAGTTTTAATGTTCTATTTTTACATAGTGGTTTCACACCCTTCAGGATCGGAGCTTCACTGATTTGCAGGTGACTCCCAATAAACTTTGCATATCATTAGAAAATAAATTGGTCTAATAAGTCATAATCGCTGTCAATACTTTCACATGATTTTCTCTCTACAACAAAAGTAAACCTAACAAAACAATCTATGCAATAAAAGTGTAGTTAATTAATGGGCTATATATATATATAACTGATGTAAACACTGCAGATCTATGAATGTGGCAGCCGCTCAAAGTTTATATCTGTTTGCACATTGGTGCTGTTTCTATATCATTTATGCTCGCTAATTACAGGGTTTTATTTTGGCTTATGGTTTAAATAACGATATTTCTCCAATGGCTGTGGGTGGAAGGGGAAGTGTTAGTCGCTTAGTACTGTCTTAAATATACTAATAGAATTATGTAAGAGAAACAACACAGAGGGGGGTATTCAATTGTTCGGCTTGACGGCCGAAATACTCGCACTCTAAAACTATTACCGTTAATACGGTAATTACTCGCTGAATTTCAGCTCGCAGCTTCCTGAGCTGCGAGCTGAAATTCAGCGAGTGAATTACCATATGAACGCTTTTTAAGCGCAATTTTACCGTATTAACGTTAATAGTTTTTGAGCGCAAGTTTTTCCGCCGTCAAGCCGAACAATTGAATACCCCCCAGAGAATACATTTATGTTTCATTTGTAACATTTAAAACATTTAACTTGAAACAATAGTTTCCTCAATGAGTGAAAGTTACAAATATTGGAAGCAGCCAGTCAACCAATATAGATGACGTTACAGCCTATAAATTTGCTTGGAATCAATGCGTCATGAATATTTCTATAACAGTGATGTCACTGGTTCCTAGTGAACTATAAGAAACATGTACCGAATGCCATATGCTATCATCCATCTCTATACTTGCGCCAATGGAATAAAGTTTGCAGTAAGACAAATTTCAACTAATTATCTCAGGGTGACAGGAATCAGGGCTGACATCAGAAAGTGTGGGGCCCTGTACTAATTAATCTGCCGGGGGCCCCCCTCCCCATACATGTGCCCCCTTCCCTCTTCACCATACATGTGCCCCCTATCCCTCATCACAGTACATTCCCCCCCCCACACCCTCATCACAGTAAATGTTTCACCTCTCCCCTCCCCGCAATCACAGTAAAGGCCCCCCTCTCCCTCCCCCCTCCCTCCATAGTTAAGGTCCCCCTCTCCTTCCCTCCACAGTTAAGGTCCCCCTCTCCCTTCTCCCTCCCACCACAGTTAGGGTCCCCCTCTCCCTCCCCCCTCCCTCCACAGCTAGGGTCCCCCTCTCCCTCCCCCTTCTCCCTCCACAGTTAGGGTCCCCCTCTCCTTCCCTCCACAGTTAAGGTCCCCCTCTCCCTCCCCCCTCCCTCCACAGTTAAGGTCCACCTCTTTCTTCCCCCTCCCTCCACAGTTAGGGTCCCCCTCTTTCTTCCCCCTCCCTCCTCAGTTAGGGTCCCCCTCTCCCTCTCCTCCCTCCCTCCACAGTTCAGGACCCCCTCTCCCTCCCCTCTCCCTCCACAGTTCAGGTCC
Organism: Mixophyes fleayi; assembly: GCF_038048845.1. Taxonomy (NCBI): domain Eukaryota; kingdom Metazoa; phylum Chordata; class Amphibia; order Anura; family Limnodynastidae; genus Mixophyes; species Mixophyes fleayi. The sequence goes on along the minus strand of NC_134411.1, from coordinate 86,439,041 downwards.
CCCAGGCTCTCCTTCCCCTCCCTCCACAGTTCAGGTCCCCGAAGCTCTCTCTCTCCCCCCTCCCTCCACAGTTATGGTCCCCCAGGCTCTCCCTCTCCTCCCTCCCTCTACAGTTATGGTCCTCCAGGCTCTTCCTCTCCTTCCTCCCTCCCTCCACAGTTATGGTCCCCCAGGCTCTCCCTCTCCCCCCTCCCTCCAAAGTTATGGTCCCCCAGGCTCTCCGTCTCCTCCCTCCCTCCACAGTTCAGGTCCCCCAGGCTCTCTCCCCCCTTCCACAATTAAGGTTCCCCAGGCTCTCCCTCCCCTCCTCCACAGTTAAGGTCCCCTCGGCTGTCCCTCTCCCCCCTCAAAAATAAGAATAGCTAATTAACTTACCTTCTCATCCGCGATGCTGCAGTTCCCAGTCACTGATACACTGGGAGCGTGTCACGCAGTGATGACCTCACCGCGCTCCCAGCCTATCAGAGTCTGGGAGGCAGAGCTGCAGCATTGTCGGACAAGAAGGTAAAAAAAAAGGGGCAGCACGATCGGTGACCTGGGGGGCCCGGACAGTCCAGGTAGTCCAGACAGACTAGTCTGTCCGGGGCCCTCACAGCAGTACTGGCCATACCCCCCTGATGGCGACCCTGACAGGAATAAACCAAATACTTTTGACAGGGAGAATATAAGTGTCTATCATTTAAAGGGCTGGTCTTGAGCATTCTCCAGATCATAGAGAGGAAGTGAAACCATCAATTAGTAAAACAATGGAATTGTTTTGATACTGTGTGGACTGTTATAGATCAGCAAGACCCAACCACTATTGAAGACGACTATACATTTATTATTACAAAATTTGTGCCTTTTATCAATGTGATACATGTAGTGTACAATACACATTTTGGTGCTATTGGCTCCATTTTGGCTACAATTATGAAAAATGCATTGAACAAACATATGGCAATTTAGACTTATATATATAAAACACATAAGCAAATTTGCCCATTATGAGGAGCAATAAAATTTCTCCTTTACACCAACATGCCTTTAAAATATAAAAAAATAAATCACCTGTTATTTTGTTAAACTACATCCCCTTTAATGGCGGATTAGTGCATTGCCAGGCCCCTTGGCAAAATTTGGGTAGGGCCTCAGCGATGCCGTTCTTGACTTCTGGTCTCCCCTTTTTGCTTTTCATAGAGCAGTATAGGGGCCTCTTCTGAGCATGTGCTGGACTGATGAATGCTCAAAAGAGACTCTCTCAGGGGGGATTGAGCTGGAAACGTGCATGCTGAGAACAGTCTTCCACTATGCTCTTTGAGCAGTGGACCTCAGGGAAAGAGCAGGGGCCTTGGAGGTGGGAGTGAATTGGCATTGCCGGGCTCCATTCACATCCAGGCCAGAAGCCACCACACCCCCTGCACCCCACATAGTTCCACCCATGTCCCACATGTAGCTCAGCTAACCGGAGGCTTCTTATTGTTCTTTACATGAGTGGAGCAGTGGTTAAGGAGACCAACACTGTTAAAGAACCCTGTTCAAATCCTACTGTCAGTTCCTTGTTACCTTGGACAACTCACTTTTTTATCTGGGTCCTAGACACCAAAATATATTGGAAGTAAAAAAAAACAAAACACTTGACAAATCCTGCGTGCGCAAAGCTGTGTAATACTAAACCCACTAACAAAATAAAGTTATGAACAAAAATAGATTAACAAGAATAGACATTACATACTTTTCTTTTGTAGAGTCTTAAGAATATGGGAAACATTTAAATAAGCCAAACATCGAGTTTTCTTGCAACTGTAAATTTAACTTGTGGGGTTTTACTTGTGTTATTACGAACACAGAAAAAGCCAAAGTGTACAGGGTTCAAGATGATTAACAGTGCAATACTAATTACTCTTAGTAAATTCACATTATTGAAAAAGATGGCGGTCACTGAGATATGTGTGGGTCCAGCGCATTATTAAACACACTTCTTAGAATGATTCCCAAAGTTATTTGTAGTTTGGAGCATAATATAGAACAGGCTTCTCCGATTTCAAAGCCCTGATTCATTTCTTATGTGGCTAAGATATTAATAACAATTCATTCAATTTGTGCACAAACATTATGCCAACTTTTTTCTTTTTTTTTTAAAGAGTGTCTTTGTTTCCTTTCTGCAGAATAGGGAACAGCTTGGTATTATTATGTTGCAGATTCTGCAGTGCACAATGGGATAACACGCTGCAAAGAGACATAACAGCCAGCTAAAATACGTATCTAAACACAAGCAAAAGAGTGATAAGAGTCACACTCTTATCAAATGCTGTACTTGGAATTAAAACATACAGATGTCTGCTGTATGGAAGCCAAATATATTGAGGTTATTTAGTTTTATGCTACCACGGTCATTCAGCTACTTTACGCATATTAGATTGTAAGCTCACTTGGGCAGGGAAATCTTTACCTTCAATATCATGTCATTTTTCTTCTCTCACCTCAATTGACTCCCCCCCCCACACACACACACACACTCTCCAAAATGGTGCCGCAAAGACGTTCTTTGCAAGACATTAGTAGACAAAATTTTGTAAACTCTATGGGCCTAACGCCCTCAAATTTGTACTGTACATGCCCAGCTATGAAGTTGAACGCATATGCACGCAGAATTGCATGCATCTATCTATACTTGCGCCTCCTTATGACTGAAAAGGCAGAACGGGGGCCAAGTACAGTTCGCGTGTGTTCACGCAAATGCTTTTGAGGCAGACCAGCACGGACAGGCACATTCGCATACATAGAGGAGACGCATATTCACATACATGGAGGGGCAGAAGAAGGGGGATGGGGGTGAGGAGTTAGGCACTGTCTGGTAGACTTTGATGAACAGGTGAGATTTGAGGGTGATTTTGAGAGAATCATGGTTGATACTCAGACAGCAGACTTAAGGAACTAAGGAGGTCATGGTGTTGTCAACAGTGTGGGCGAGGTAGTGACAAGGGTGGGCTGGATTGTGGGGGATATGCCCCCCAGGGCCAGAAAATAAATGTGTGTTTTGGGCTGTCCTGGAGGTCCAATAGGAATGTGCAGGCTGTCTGCACTGCATTTCTGTAAGGACAGTGCTACAGGGCTCCTCCCCTAGACTACTGGAGCCCTGTAGCACCAAATTACTGGGTGAGTGCAGCGATCACCACGGTCGTGATAGGCCAGGGTGATTGACACCCAGTGCCCTGCCTCGGCTCCTCCCCCTAGTAAATATATATTGCACTGATAAACCACCCTTTAGGGATGGGACGCTATGTATACTTATTTATCAGTCCATGGGCAGCACGGTGACTCAGTGTTTAGCACTTCTGCCTCTCAGCACTGGGGTCATGAGTACGATTCCCAACCATGGCCTTATCTGTGTGGAGTTTGTATGTTCTCCCCGTATTTGCGTGGGTTTCCTCTGGGTGCTCTGGTTTCCTCCCACACTCCAAAAACATACTAGTAGGTTATTTGGTTGCTAACAAATTGACCCTAGTCTCTCTCTCTGTCTGTCTGCGTCTGTGTGTGTGTATGTTAGGGAATTTAGACTGTAATCTCCAATGGGGCAGGGACTGATGTGAGTGAGTTCTCTGTACAGCGCTGCGGAATTAGTGGCGCTATATAAATAGCTGATGATGATGATGATGATGTCTGTAACCAACAGGAAGCAGCCTACACTGTTAATCACATGCTTCCTGTAGGTTACTATGGCAACAGCTGTTCCCTAAACACTAAAGGGAGCTTCAGTAAGCCAGAGTAAAGATTTTAGCATCCCTACTGCTGCACAGGGCTCTATCAGCTGAGGACCCCATAGCAGCTGCACCCATTTCTATCATGATAATTCAGCCCCTGTAAATTTAATTGGGGAGATTACAAAAAAAAACAATGCAACAACAAGCATTAATTGATAAAAATGTGACAAATCAAAGACAGTCCAGATGACAAATCACTGTCATAATATATTTATAACATAAATTATGCTACGAGCAGTATATTAGGAGATATATGAAAGAGCTGTATTTAGGGGTTGGTCCAAATGCATACTTGCCAACCTTATGTTGGCCGAGTCTGGGAGATCTTGAAGGGCAAGAGGGGTGTATGGGCAGAGGGGGCGGGTCTTCACGATTTGGGTCATTTTGGCCCCGCCCCCCGGTGACGTACTACCTGTTTTGGGTCTTTGTACAGTGTAAAAAGATCCCAAACAAGCATTACATTACTGGGGGCGGGGCCAAAATTACTTGAATTGTGAAGCCATGCCCCCTCCGCCCGTACATTTCAGCTCTAATTTTATTGAAGTGGGCAGATGGGCTAGATGCAGGAGAATCGCCAGCTCCCCCAGGAGTCTGTGAGACCGACCCGAATTTCTGGAGTCTCCCGGACATTCCGGGAGGGTTGGCAAGTATGTCCAAATGTGACAGTAGGTTGGAATTTTTAGGTGACATTTATTAATTTTGCTGGCATACCCCTTCAAATCTTGGATTGCAACATTGGCACAAAAATTATATATGGAGTTACTTCTGTGCAAGAGCCCAGTAATCCGATATGGGTGTTTATGAAAACAATTATGCACGTATATTAAGCTCGCAGAGCTGTCCTCTATGTCGACTGCAAATGTCAGCACATACTGTAGAAATACTAAGTACTGTCCTATTCAACCTATGAAACCGTAATATATCTGCAACTAAAACATTCTAGCTCCACAGTATGGAAAGTCCTTATCTTTGTGGGTGTCTTTTTACAGCTAGACTTTGGGATAGGTTTCAGGAATCCCCTTTACATATGTGTAATACTAGTCAGTCATTTCCAGCCAACATGATTTTTCTCGCCCATCCCTGTGTTATTTGAAAGGAGACAAAGAAAAACAGCCAGATTACAGAAATATGTAACATTGTCTGTTTTATTACTCTGTGGCCGGCTGCCTCCTTTGTGAGGTAGGGAACAAGACGATTTCTCCTGTAATGATTTTCAGCTGTAGAAACCAAATGACTTAGCTGAGCTGGGCTGCAAGGCAAACTGAACACAGAGTAAAGTTGCAAAAAGCTTTTTTATCCCCCCCTTGCTATGGAAATGTCTATTTCTACTCATTGATTTTTTTTTTCCCTTTTAAGGTCTTTTCAAAAGCGTAAATGCAACACTACAGACAATGCAGGTTTTTTTTAGAAAACTGCTTTTAATAACACTACAGATCCATGTTTCTAAGTTTTGATAATATGGTTGTTTGGCACCCACCACCTTAATTAGTAAAAGATAAGTTAAGACTGTGCTAGAATTTATATATTCCTTTACACATAAAGTCCATATACTCATTTCACCACTTTTGTACCTTCTAGCAGCCAGGACAGTGTAGAGAGGACCCTGACCACTTAGTGTTGAGAGGACCTGTAGCACTCAGTGCATTGAGGACTTGTAGCACTCAGGATGGAGAGGACCCTAACCACTCAATGCGGAGAGGACCCTGACCACTCAAGGCGGAGAGGACCCTGACCACTCAAGGCGGAGAGGACCCTGACTACTCAAGGCGGAGAGGACCCTGACCACTCAAGGTGGAGAGGACCCTGACTACTCAAGGCGGAGAGGACCCTGACCACTCAGGGCGGAGAGGACCCTGATCACTCAAGGCGGAGAGGACCCTGACCACTCAGTGCGGAGAGGACCCGTAGCACTCAGGGCAGAGAGGACCCTGATCACTGAAGGCAGAGAGGACCCTGACCACTCAGGGCAGAGAGGACCCTGACCACTCAGGGCAGAGAGGACCCTGACCACTCAGGACAGAGAGGACCCTGACCACTCCTCAGGACAGAGAGGACCCTGACCACTCCTCAGGGCAGAGAGGACCCTGACCACTCCTCAGGGCAGAGAGGACCCTGACCACTCCTCAGGGCAGAGAGGACCCTGACCACTCCTCAGGGCAGAGAGGACCCTGACCACTCCTCAGGGCAGAGAGGACCCTGACCACTCCTCAGGGCAGAGAGGACCCTGACCACTCCTCAGGGCAGAGAGGACCCTGACCACTCCTCAGAGCAGAGAGGACCCTGACCACTCCTCAGGGCAGAGAGGACCCTGACCACTCCTCAGGGCAGAGAGGACCCTGACCACTCCTCAGGGCAGAGAGGACCCTGACCACTCCTCAGGGCAGAGAGGACCCTGACCACTCCTCAGGGCAGAGAGGACCCTGACCACTCCTCAGGGCAGAGAGGACCCTGACCACTCCTCAGGGCAGAGAGGACCCAGACCACTCATCAGGGCAGAGAGGACCCTGACCACTCCTCAGGGCAGAGAGGACCCAGACCACTCATCAGGGCAGAGAGGACCCTGACCACTCCTCAGGGCAGAGAGGACCCTGACCACTCCTCAGGGCAGAGAGGACCCTGACCACTCATCAGGGCAGAGAGGACCCAGACCACTCATCAGGGCAGAGAGGACCCAGACCACTCATCAGGGCACAGAGGACCCTGACCACTCTTCAGGGCAGACAGGACCCAGACCACTCATCAGGGCACAGAGGACCTGTAGCACTCAAAGCAGAGAGGACCTGTAGCACTCAGGGCAGAGAGGACCTGTTTCAGTCAGGGCAGATAGGACCTGTAGCACTCAGGGCAGAGAGGACCCTGACCACTCAGGGCAAAGAGGACCCTGACCAATCATCAGGGCAGAGAGGACCCTGACCACTCAGGGCAGAGAGGACGTGTAGCACTCAGGGCAGAGAGGACGTGTAGCACTCAGGGCAGAGAGGACGTGTAGCACTCAGGGCAGAGAGGACGTGTAGCACTCAGGGCAGAGAGGATCTGTAGCTCTCAGGGCAGAGAGGACCCTGACCACTCAGGGCAGAGAGGACCCTGACCACTCCTCAGGGCAGAGAGGACCCTGACCACTCCTCAGGGCAGAGAGGACCCTGACCACTCCTCAGGGCAGAGAGGACCCTGACCATTCCTCAGGGCAGAGAGGACCCTGACCACTCCTCAGGGCAGAGAGGACCCTGACCACTCCTCAGGGCAGAGAGGACCCTGACCACTCCTCAGGGCAGAGAGGACCCTGACCACTCCTCAGGGCAGAGAGGACCTGTAGCACTCAAAGCAGAGAGGACCTGTAGCACTCAGGGCAGAGAGGACCTGTTTCAGTCAGGGCAGATAGGACCTGTAGCAGTCAGGGCAGAGAGGACCCTGACCACTCAGGGCAAAGAGGACCCTGACCAATTATCAGGGCAGAGAGGACCCTGACCACTCAGGGCAGAGAGGACGTGTAGCACTCAGGGCAGAGAGGACGTGTAGCACTCAGGGCAGAGAAGACGTGTAGCACTCAGGGCAGAGAGGATCTGTAGCTCTCAGGGCAGAGAGGACCCTGACCACTCAGGGCAGAGAGGACCCTGACCACTCCTCAGGGCAGAGAGGACCCTGACCACTCCTCAGGGCAGAGAGGACCCTGACCACTCCTCAGGGCAGAGAGGACCCTGACCACTCCTCAGGGCAGAGAGGACCTGTAGCACTCAAAGCAGAGAGGACCTGTAGCACTCAGGGCAGAGAGGACCTGTTTCAGTCAGGGCAGATAGGACCTGTAGCAGTCAGGGCAGAGAGGACCCTGACCACTCAGGGCAAAGAGGACCCTGACCAATTATCAGGGCAGAGAGGACCCTGACCACTCAGGGCAGAGAGGACGTGTAGCACTCAGGGCAGAGAGGACGTGTAGCACTCAGGGCAGAGAAGACGTGTAGCACTCAGGGCAGAGAGGATCTGTAGCTCTCAGGGCAGAGAGGACCCTGACCACTCAGGGCAGAGAGGACCCTGACCACTCAGGGCAGAGAGGACCCTGACCACTCAGGGCAGAGAGGACACTGACCACTCAATGTAAAGAGGACTTGTCTATACATAGGCATCGGATGTTGACATTGTCAACATCCCATGCTTATGTATAGACTATAAACTCTGCGAAATGTGAATTTACATAAAATGTGTGCAATACTATTCTGCAGAACAGCAAATACTTATCAAATTAACAGCCGTTACCTTCACAGTATATTCATTCAGTCCTAACCGACCCGCCTAGCATTAAAGGACCAAGGTCATGAACAATACACAGCCATTTAGTCTCCCAGTAACAACACAGACAAAGGCAAAATTAGTAAAGGGGGTAGCTAACAGGAAGCAGAATTGATTACACAGCCAGGGAACATTGGCCCTGGTCTCAATGGTAGCTAGAATGTAACTGCCCTCCCAAACCACAATGGGAGCAGCCCAGGAGGGGAGGGCACATGTGGTCCTTGCCACCCTACCCTGCAGTACTATTAACCTGGATAGCAATGGAGGATTCCCTTCACCAATGCAGACACACCACCTTCAGAACACCTAGGTCAGCCCAGGATAGCTCGTAAGAGGGACAGATACATAGAGCACTCAGTAATTGCACACCAAGCAGAGCGCAGTGTTCTTACTTTTGCCCCTGTTCCACGCCAGTGCCGCATACCTCCCAACTGTCCTGATTTTGACGGGACAGTCCTGATCTTGAAATTGGCAAAACTTGCACTGAAGTAGGCTGAGCTTCACTAAAAGTGGGTGTGATTGGGGTGTAAAGTGGCCAATACCATCAAAAATAGCTGGATAAGCATGTGAATTACCTGAGACTTGGAGCGTCTTCTGGGTGAATGGAGTTTTTCTTTTTTTTCTTGTTAGAGTCTTTGAATAGCCTGTGCTCAACGAAGGAGACTGATTTTAGTGTTGATAGGTCCTCTTTAAGGACCAAACCCCTTGATTATTATTCAATGAAAGTGCTAGACAAGATTATGGCATATTTCATCAAACAGTCAGCCCATTGCCAGTGATGGCTGCTTACTACTAAGACAATCACTTCCAGACTGAATGTAAGCAGTATAAGCTTAATTGTAAAATTAAAAAAGGAAAAATTATAATTAAAACCAACAACCAATAGCTTTATAGGAAAAAAAGTTATTTATGTGCTTTTATTATTGCAAACGTCAATTTTATTTTCAGTAAAGTAATAAAGAACCGGCAAATCAATTTAGTTCACCACCTTTAAAAGGTGGCGGAAGGCGGGTGTGAATGGGAGGACACGTCACGAGATTGTGGCTTGTGATTGCTCCTCCCGCTAACCCTGACCCACCTCTGAATCTGAGGAGCCCTGGAAAAAAAGACTGTATGTCCGCGGAGCTTCCACTAAGGGGTGGGGAACGTTAGTAAAACCTTTTCTGTAGATGGTAATGCAACGTTAACTCATAACATAACAAGGACTTTCCCAACTGTAGTACCTATAAGAAATATGCTTTGTATGGGGCAGTTAACCAGCTCTCCTGGAACTCAGAGAGGAAGTGGGTGAACCACTGTCACCACAGGATAAACCAATGTCCTTATGTCAACTGAAATTATATTTCAAAGATGTCATTGTTTCTGTTTTGTATGCATGGAGACCACAGCAATAACCACTATAACTTCCATATGCTCTTGGTCATAAGTCAATGCACCATTATTAAAGCACATAATAGTATAGGGGCAGCACGGTGGCTTAGTGGTTAGCACTTCTGACTCACAGCGCTGGGGTCATGAGTTAGAGTCTGTATGTGTGTATGTTAGGGAATTTAGACTGTAAGCTCTAATGAAGCAGGAACTGAGGTGAGTGAGTTCTCTGTAGAGCATTGTGGCATTATATCAATAGCTGATGATGATGATAGAAAGAGGTGCTCCAAATTGCTTCATATAACTTAGTGTTCTATTGCAAAGGCTCAAAATAACAGTCTTGTTCCAAATTGCATCATATAGTACAGTTTACCAAAAACACCAATGCTAGAAGGCAACTCGACTAAAAGCAGCAATAGTAACACACAGATTATATTTCCTGCAGTTTCCCTTTTATGTGAAAAAAAAAGATGTCATCTCAAATTAACTTTAATAATTAGACAGATTTGTTGGAGGTTTGGGGTCTGTTACTCTGCTAAATTTAGGCTTGCTATACACCCTGAACGACCAAGCTACCTCGTGTATCTATATGACTTTCAGGTTGTTCCAAAAATGTGTTTAATTTTAACTTCATTAACTTCCTGTTCTGTCACAATAGTTGAAAAAGGATTTCTTCTAGAGCAGTATTCAAATCAGTTTTTAATGAGCTATTTAATTAAAGGCTAATTGGGGTGAACCCATTAAAGATTTCTAAATTATGCTTATCTGACTAGCTACGTTTTCAAGATACATTTTCTTATAGTTACTATGTTTGATCATAAACTATTTGTAAATGACTTTAAAATGTCCGATTAAAGTTGCCTCTCTTCTCAATAAAGCAGTGTTACAGCAGAACAATGGATTTAACAAGGGGGAATTTTCAGAATGAGAATTAAATGGCTTTTAACAATTATAAAAATGTTCTCAATTTTTAATGCATAAAGTAAAATTTCATTGAGGTTACAAAACGTTACAGCTTTGCCATTCGCTCTCTTGGCTTTTTAATGATCTCTAAAACACATTACATTGTATTAAAGAGGCAGGAGACGTAAATGAAATTGCAGGGCTATAGACCTGTCTAATCTGTTTCCATGCAGGCTGGAGTACGGAGCTGTCTGTGCAGGATGGAGTAGGGAGCTGTCCGTGCAGGATGGAGTAGGGAGCCGTCCGTGCTGGATGGAGTAGGGAGCCGTTCGTGCTGGATGGAGTAGGGAGCCGTTCGTGCTGGATGGAGTAGGGAGCCGTCCGTGCTGGATGGAGTAGGGAGCCGTGCTGGATGGAGTAGGGAGCCGTTCGTGCTGGATGGAGTAGGGAGCCGTTCGTGCTGGATGGAGTAGGGAGCCGTCCGTGCAGGATGGAGTAGGGAGCCGTCCGTGCAGGCTGGAGTAGAGAGCCGTCCGTGTAGGCTGGAGTAGGGAGCCGTCCGTGTAGGCTGGAGTAGGGAGCCGTCCGTGTAGGCTGGAGTAGGGAGCCGTCCGTGTAGGCTGGAGTAGCGAGCTTTCTGAGTAGGGAGCTGTCCGAGTAGGCTGGAGTAGGGAGCTGTCTATGTAGGCTGGAGTAGGGAGCTGTCTGTGTAGGCTGGAGTAGGGAGCTGTCTATGTAGGCTGCAGTAGGGAGCTGTCTATGTAGGCTGGAGTAGGGAGCTGTTCATATAGACTATAGTAGGCAGCTAAGCAGTATACAGAGTCTGCATATGGCTCAATCCCTACTGGATTATTATTAACCATTATGAAACATTAACACAGGAAGGCATTTGTAAAATGATAATGCACTAACTATGATCTATCAACCAAATATTTATATCTTGTAGATTGTTGAGTATTTGTGCTATAGAATATATTATGTTATGCTCTACAATTGGCCAGAAGTTGCTTCACTAGGCTTTCTGCATAGCCAGTTTTCATGCAATCAACTACCTGGGAATCAGATCAAACAGATCCGGTGCATTTCTGGTGCCTCGGTCCATAGGTCATTGAACACAAATAAGACTGATATATGATCTGTGGACCTTAAGCAAATAATAAAGTACACAGTTCAGAGGTCAGACAAAATGCCCCTGGAGTTTAATGTCAATGACTTTGCTAATAAATATTAACTTGGAACTCAACAGATGAATAAGAATGATGATAAGGCTGAAATAAATTATTTTTGGTTGCGGTTTCCCCCTTAGGTGCACATGGGGAGACGTGTGTGAAATTGGCAATACCACACCATTAAGACACCCATTGTGACATGAACAAAGAATTATTCAGTCAGGGCTTGTGAATGAATAGTAGGTTTAATGAATGGGATCAAGGGGCATAACGATGTTTTATATATATTTCCTGTAATACTTTCAATAGTCAATGTCAGTGTAGATTGTTTGCTTACTTATAACCTGGCTAACCTTTGTTCTATATATGCACCTGTTTCATATTTTATATACTTTGTTTTGGGGGGGGTAGGGTTTACTTTAGGAAGAATATTGCACTAAATATTTTTTATTTTATTAGTTTTCTTTTGGGTACATGGTATTACATGTTAAATCTGCTTTATCATTATTCATCCAAAAGATACTTTTAGGCAATTAGTGCAACCTAAGAAATTTACCCCAAATTGTAACTTATAAGTTCTCCCAAATATAGATATACCATATAGTGTAAGTGTATTTAGTACAAGTTTTGTTGAAGTGATAAGGCCAGAAACAATAGTAGAGATGTTCTCTCCCCTTGGGGGGATATCATGACGGCACACGCTATTAATTTCTACAAATCCTTATAACAATATCTTGGTTGTAACTAGAGATGCTCACTGACCCCCGTGAACTGTTCTTTTGGTTCTAGATCTGGATTAGCTTCGTGTTTTGTTTTTGGCAAAACCGCCCTCATGTGTTTTGGTTTTGGATTATTTTAGGAAAAATCCTAAAATATGCGAAAATCACATCATTTTGCTCTTTTTTTGATCCTTCATTATTATTAATCTCAATAACACTAATTTTGAATCAATTGCCGTCAATTTTGACCACCTCACAGATCACAATATTATTTCCATACACTTTCAAATAAAGACTGCAGCGACCTTGCTGGATGGTAAGCGACAGAGCAATGACACAAACACCCAGCAGTTCCTAGCACATCTAGGACACATTGGCACACAGCAGTGGCAGAAAAGAAAAATGGGGGTCCGTCCTCCCTCTGAGATCCAACAACGTCATAATGACGTTTTGCCTCATTTTCAATTCCGAGGGCGCGCGACAGTACCGGTTCGGTACTCGGATCCCCTAAGTTCGGGTGTGTTCGGTTCTCGAGGAACCGAACCTGAGCATCTCTATTTGTAACAATGGCCAAAGCGGCGCTCAATGCGATTAGTGGGAGCTGACACTGCATCGTTGCCTGAATTAGTTGATGGGTCTTGATTTAGCCCCTCCCCTGGTCTACAAAGTCACCAGTATAGTGGGTAAAGGAAATTGTTAAGCACAGGATGGCTGGCCCCCATAGCAAACTTCGAGGGGAGGCCTTTAAATTTACCCACCCTCTTCAAAAGCCCCCCGCTTTACTCTTTTCCTTAATGGGGCCGATGCATGTGCAGTAAAACCCAAAGTGGAGCCCAAAGAGAAGAGCAAGGGCCATGTTGGGGTGACCCAACATTACCGTGCACCCCTCAACTCCAGTCCCACTTAAAGCCACAGCCAAAGTTAAATCCCTGTCCACAAAAGTGTATTAAAGGCAGTGTAGCCATAAACCTAAGTAGAATTTCCCTTGAACTCTCCAACCTACACATTTCTTGTTTTTGTTTGTTACAAAAAAAAGCAAGTTTGTCTGATCATCCATTTATTTCGGCCTTGCAGTTACTTTAGATGAAGTACAATGTAATTCTGATTTTTAGTCAGTTACCTTTTGAAGGAGAACATATTTTGTTTGAGAATCTGTAAAGCCAAGGTCGATATTTTATCCCGAGGGCTACCAAATCCGATGTTTTACTGATTGTTGCTTGTGATTTTTCAGAAATGATTTGGAATGCCTCTAGCAAGTGATTACAGCATAAAAAATGTTGAGAGGAAAATTGAAGAACACTAAACATAAATTAAGCCCCACATTTAGAATTGTGATGTTGTGTTTGATAAATTCAGAGTGCTCTGGTACAAAACACTTTCTACAGCTTACAGTCCATCTGAGAAATCACTTCCTCAAAGATTTGTACGATTAAAGGGTACAAGCCTTTATTGATAACTCAATCAAGGACAGTATTAGCCACAATTTAGTCTTTAGTTTTGGACAGACTTCTCTCTTTTAAGATAAAATACAGTTTCACAAACAGGGACGCAACATTCCACCGAACCATCGGGTTGCCTGATGCCTACAAGGACTCAACATTGCTCTAGTACAGTGGTTCCCAAACTGGGTGCCATGGCTCCCTGGGGTGCCATGGCCAGGGCTGGTGATAAGCCAGGCGGGTGATTACTTGGTAATTATTTTGGCTTAGGGGTGCCTTGAAAAATTTATACCTTGAACTAAGAAAGTTTGGAATCCACTGCTCTAGTCTATGCCGATAAGGGGTTTACTGTAAGTCAGGCACCAATGTTCTTCAATGTCCATCCCCAAAACATCTGATTCAAATGATTACCAAATTCAAATTGACGGTGCATCAACAACAATTGTAACTGGTAAGCAGTAATAAGATTGCAAAGAGTAGTTCTGGACCACTAGTGACACTGGATTGGAGGATTACCGCACTGCAGGAAAAAAACCCTCTTTTTTTTCAGTGTGAAGGATTACTCCACCCAAAACTGAAATAAAGGTTGCCTTGACAAGAGTGAGCAGAGGCCCCGGATGTCCCGGAATACTCTCCTTACTCCTGCCTGACTGACAACACCCTACTGGCAGGAGCAGGAATAAGGTACCCCTGACCTCAGCAGATGTTGGGGGAGATGCCGTATTAAGTGGAACGCTGCAACACAGGTATGGAATATTTTGCATTTAAAGGAGCCTATAATGTAGTGAACTCCGCACAAAACTAAATATTGTGTTCTTATTTAACTTAATAGTGTGTTTAATATTGTTTCTGTAAATATTGCCATTCTTTAGAGAAGGCAATGGTGTTTTTCGAGGCCACATCTGACACCCACATTCCCAATGTGTGGCCCTGATTGGGAGGGTAGCTGGACCTTATATCCCTCTATTACCTGGGGTGCGTGATGAATAAAACACTGACTGGGGGTCTGCCATGCAAATGCTACAATCTCCTTTTTCACTGGGCAGTTAAATTTTTCACATCTACAGAATTGGGCATGGTTTGGTCATGATTTTGGTGGACTGTCTTTCAGTAGGTAGTTACAGTTAGTACCACCCTATTTGGATCTCCCCCTTTCCTTTAGGATGTAAGCTCTCAGGAGCAGGGTCCTCTTTCCTTGTGTGCTCCTTCTACTATTTCATCACCCCCTGTACCTCTTGGCCTGCCTCCCTAGCCCCGTTTTCTTAAGCTTCGGCCTACTTCTCGCTGATTTCTACCATCACTTTCACTCATTGTCCCAGAAATAAATTGATTTGCATTACCATGTTACCTGTGTGTGTGTATATATTTTTGTTCATCAGTTTTGTTCTTTCTGTATCATGTTGTGTTATGGGTCACTATTTTCTGTATATGTTATGTACGGCGCTGCGGACCCTTTGTGGCGCCTTATAAATTAAAGCTAATAATATTAATAGCTTCAATACAGAAAGTGAGCACGTTGAACTTAAGGGGGGGGGGAAGCATTTCTTAGGCTGTGCTTGTTACCGGTGATGGCAGAGAACTCAGAAGTACAAAACATGGCTCGGTAGGAACGCAATATAAAAATTCTGTGTCATTTCTTGGAGAACGTCTGTGTATTTCAACCAGAAGCAAACTGTTGATGAGTTAGGAGCACCTTACATATTAAAAGCAATCAGTGGCTCCTTAAATTGTAACATGTGCACATTTACTCTGATCACTGTGCAGTGAAGAGATTTCTGCTGAAAATGCGGGAGCAATCTAGGGCATGTATTTAAGAACTATTATCCAAATTTCTGCAATTAAACAAGCAACTGAACTCAAGTCAGCTACGGCATTGATTGGAGCAACATAATAATCACCATTAGTCAAACAGACATGCGCTCTATTTAAAGTAGACACCAGTATGATAAATATAGCCCATTACATTAATTTTGTCTTAAGACACCACAATGAAATAGCAGGTGGAGCTTGAGGGCAGTCACGTGACCTTTAAACAACAATATTTATACAGGGGTATTAGTGTACGTCTCTGTTACATGACTAATGGATAAATGTATGCAATCCTGTTGGTTATAGCTTCATTATGTATTACAGAGATTTACAGTGGCTTGAACTGAAGAACCCTGAGACGCTTCTGACTAACTAGCTATTTCCAAGCACCTTGGGAGCAAGTCGCTGTGTTCAAGTGTTGTGTGAATTCATTGTCACCTAATGGAATTCATCAACAGCAAATGAAATCCTTATTAGCATTATAGAAAAGACAGAATGTCTTTATTTGGGCAATATAAGCAGTAGCATAAATGCCGCCTGTTGCTACAGAAGGGAGTTTTATGGGTTTGATGTCGGTTGTTCTGTCACCTGATTGTGCAGGTCAAGTTTACATGACATGTGCGCATGCAGGAGAAAGAGAATTTGATTACTAATATTGTATTTGAATATTTTATTTTTAATATAAGTCACAGTGGTTAATATTCATGGCTTGTAGCTCTGGGGCCTTGGGTTTAATGCCGACCCCATGGTGCTACTGGGGGCAGAACCGTGCAATTTCTTTGCCCCATATCAAAGTTTGGGTAGGAAACCCAGCAATGCCGTTCTTATGTCCTGGGCCCCGGCTCTTCACTCCATAGAGCAGGAGGCCTCTTCTGAACATGCATGGTCCAGAGCATGCACCCAAAGCACTTGCGCTGCTCAGAAGAGGTCTTGGTCTCAAAATAGCAGAGTGCTGGACCCCCCTCACCTCTAGAGCCATTGTTGACCCACTCCCTGCACTCCCTATTATTATTCCCTGATACTATTGCAGAGTTTGCATGCTCTTCCCTGTCGGTTTGGGTATCCTCCTGGAGCTTGCTCTCCTATTGCCTAAAGACGTACTGACAAATTTTTGTGGATCTGACAAACTTGATCACATTGTGTGTGTCTGTGAGCCTGATGCGGATGCAAAACAATTTACCTTTCTGATTGCCTAGCGCTGTGGAATATGTTGACACTCTATAAATTAAAGAATAATTATTATGAATTACTGTAACTGATATAAAAAGTTGGGACAAAAAAAACCCCACATTTGTGATAGTAGTAAAGCTATGTGCACCTTCATGTTTGTACATTCGCAAGTACTGTCCTTGTATCTGTAGCCAATCAGATCACTGGAGTGTACACAGCAGCAAGCGATTACCTGATCTTGCAGGAGGCAGTGGCTGTCCATTCATGTGACTATGTTAGTAAGGACTGAGCTGCTCATGACAAGGGCAGTGTTTTCATGTGAGGAGTGAAATGGATGTAAGCAGGAAGCCACATGATGGCAATTTGCATATACTCCAGAATGTCATGAAGAGTGATCAGATGAATTGAAAATTATTTCAAAGTTCCTCTTTGCCATGACAATGGACTTCATCCCAAAAACTACATTTCCACTGCATTTCAGCCCTGCCACAAAAGGACCAGCTGACATCAGGTCAGTGATTCTCTCATTAACACAGGTGAGAGTGTTGACGAGGACAAGGCTAGAGATCACTCTGTCATGCTGATTGAGTTAGAATAACAGACTGGAAGCTTTAAAAGGAGGGCAGTGCTTGAAATCATTTTTCTTCCTCTGTTAACCATGGTTATCTGCAAGGAAACACGTGCAGTCATCATTGCTTTGCACAAAAAGGACTTCACAGGCAAGGGTATTGCTGCTAGTAAGTTTGCTCCTAATCAACCATTTAGCGGATCATCAAGAACTTCAAGGAGAGAGGTTTAATAGTTGTGAAGAAGGCTTCAGGGCATCCAAAAATGTCCAGCCAGCATCAGGGCCATCTCCTAAAGTTGATTCAGGTGCGGGATCGGGGCACCACCAGTGTAGAGCTTGCTCAGGAATGGCATCAGGGAGGTGTGAGTACATCTGCATGCACAGTGAGGCAAAGACTTTTGGAGGATGGTCCAGTGTCAAGAAGGCCAGAAAATTAGCCACTTCTCTCCAGGAAAAAGATCAGGGACAGACTGATATTCTACAAAAGGTACAGGGATTGGACTGCTGAGGACTAGGGTAAAGTCATTTTCTCTGATGAATCCCCTTTCAGAATGTTTGGGGCATCTAGAAAAAGGCTTGTCCAGAGAAAGAAAGGTGAGCACTACCATCAGTCCTGTGTCATTCCAACAGTAAAGCATAATGAGACCATTCATGTGTGGGGTTGCTTCTCAGCCAAGGGAGTGGGCTCACTCACAATTTTGCCTAAGAACACAGCCATGAATAAAGAATGGTACCAAAACATCTTCCAAGAGCAACTTCTCCCAACCATCCAAGCACAGTTTGGTGGCGAACAATGCCATTTCCAGCATGATGGAGCACCTTGCCATAAGGCAAACGTGATAACTAAGTGGCTTGGGATCAAAACATCGAAATTTTGGCTCCATGGCCAGTAAACTCCCCAGACCTTAATCGTATTGAGAATTTGTGGCCAATCCGTAAGAGGCGGGTGGACAAACAAAAACCCACAAATTCTGACAAACTCCAAGCATTGATTAGGCAAAGAAAGGGCGGCCATCAGTCAGTATGTGGCCCAGAAGTTGATTGACAGCATGCAAGGGCGAATTGCCGAGGTCTTCAAAAGGAAGGGTCAACACTGCAAATATTGACTCTTTAATGTAATTGTCAATAAAAGCCTTTGACACTTATGAAATGCTTGTAATGTTACTTCAGTATACCATAGCAACATCTGACAAAAAGGTCTAAAAACACTGAAGCAGCAAACTTTGTGAAAACCAATACTTGTGTCATTCTCAGAACTTTTGGCCATGACTGTATTTAATATCCTATCCCGGAATTTTTTAA
Source organism: Mixophyes fleayi (assembly GCF_038048845.1). Lineage (NCBI taxonomy): Eukaryota > Metazoa > Chordata > Amphibia > Anura > Limnodynastidae > Mixophyes > Mixophyes fleayi. The sequence goes on along the minus strand of NC_134411.1, from coordinate 86,420,570 downwards.
AAAAAATGTGTGAATCTGCTTCTTTATTTCCCTGGATTCTAAATAAGAACTCCTAGCTTAGTTTTTGCCCAATAAGTACTGATACAATGCAAAGTTCTATAAATTTGGAGTGTGGCGATGCTCTGATCCAGTAGGACCCCCAAAGGCTTCCATGGTCCAGTGATGCTCTCCTATATACTACACAGACTGGCCTGTTTGACACACACAAGTGTTGTCTATACCCCTTCCCCGCAAACTTCGCTTTAGTGTGAAGACCATATCTCTAGGTAAGTAGAGGTTTGCATTTTTATCATTAGTGGACACCACTGAATACTACGTTTTAAAATTTGGGCGTAGTGCTCCTTTAAATCGCATGGTTCACTAATGTAATAAGGTAAAAATGTAACCTCCTGTTCACAGGTCTATTTTTAGTTGTTACATTACCGTTCATGCAGCTCCTCTCTAGTAAAACATGTGAATAGTGTGTGTAATGTGCTAACCGCTTCCGGGTACGTTTTACATAGAATATAACAGGGAATTAACTCATAAATTGGACGTTCCTGCCTCACACCTCATTGGTTAAATTTCTGAACTAAAATAATGTGTGACTGGTTTAACAAAAATAGAACTACGGAGTCAATGGCTGTAATATATGGGTAGAATAAAAGGTGATAGGTTTACTTAACTCAAATGATAACCAGCAACCACTATTGTTGGCTACACATGCTGCAATAACGGGAGTGACAGTGGGTCTTTGGCCAGTATCACTCAATTATCAACTGTGTGTGGTACCTAAATGCTATCGATACTCAAGTAAAGTGCTAACCACTTAACCACTGAGCCACCGTGATGCCTCAATACTCTGCAATGTTGCATTATCGTAGAATTTTACTCAGACACCTCATTCTCTGCCCCAGTGGAGCTCACAATTTAATTATCCCAGAGCCATAACTTAAAATATTAGCGCCTGGGGCAAGAAGGAAAACAGACAAGCCCCCCCCCCCCCCGTACCCCTCTCACACAGCCTTAGTTATGGCCCTGAATTATTCTATCACAGGTATTTATGTCATGCTTGCCAACTTTTCCTTGTTGGCTTCAGGGAAATCCCTGGGGAGGTGGGCATGCGGGGGCAGGGGTTGATGAATCGCATCATTTTGGCCCCACCCCCTAAACGATTGTCACAATTTTGGCCAATTACAGCAGGGGGCAGGGCTAAGGTGACAATATTTGCCTCGTTAAGCCCCGCCCCTGCCACTTATCTATTGCGGGGGTGAGAACCGGGAGGTTGCCCTGCTCTCCCGGGAGCCCAGGAGGTCTTCCAGGAATGTGGGAGTCTCCCGGACATTCCGGGAGAGTAGGCAACTAGGCGTTAAAGAAATGCAGCTAATGAATAACTAGAGACTGAAGTGACTTTTACATTTCTGTCTCCATTACTGAAGTCATGTTGTCTTACCTGTCAGTCTTTGATTAAATCTTGGTCTTCATGAAAATGGCCACCTCCATAGGCATCAATACATGGACATAGGACACAATTTCTGAACTGTGTCATCATGCCACAGATGGCAAAGCCAACCACGTCTTGTACTGGCTCAGCATCAGGGAGAATACCAGACTCTACAGGAGGTGAGTGAGATCACCTCTATTTCAGGGAGTCTCCCTGACATTTAGGGAGAGTTGGCAAGTATGATTTACGTACACCAGAGCCCATTTAGTCAAAAGACAACTAACCTACCAATGTGTCTTCGGACCATGGGAGGAATCCTTAGCAGACGAGAAACTACAAGCTAATAAGAACATACAAACTCTAAGCAGATAGCACCTTAAATTGAATTAAGGATAATAATCTATTATAAAATATAGTGTATTTTCTGTTTTATTTTATTACAGGATATGGTTATTACTATATTATAAAATGCATGTTTTAATGAGACATAATTCAGCATACAATAGCTTTAATATAACAAGAGAAGGCCAATAAGAAGGTTCAATATAATGAAGATTTTATACCAAAGCAGGTTTAAATCTTTGAAATTAGCAGTAAAAAAAAAAGGGGGCATTTTTTTTTTTTTGTGTTCTCTCTCATTGGCAATAATAATAAAAGAAGATGATAATACCAACATTACAGAGGTCCGTTTTCAGCACGGATAAATTTGCAGGAAGTAAAACCGCAATTTGTATCAATAGGCAGTCGATGAAAGATTTGTCAGGAAGGAATGTTGGCAAAGGGCCATGGTGTTCCTCATCTCATGTACTGTACTGAGTGTCAGCCTACAGCCCGATGCTCCACGACACAGTGCAAATGTGCTCGGTGTGAATCCTGCTGGTGGCTTCATTAGTATTCTAGGACAGCGCTACATGAAGACTTAGCCTGCCCACATTCTAATTGCTTTTGTTGCTGTTTCAACTGCCTATAAAACGAGATGACAATTGCCTCTTTTACATATTGTATTTCAGATTACTGTCCACCCAGAAAGCAATCTGTGTCTTTTTCTCAAACACATTCAGCTCTTTCTTTTTTTTTTCTTTTTTGTACGGGTGTATTTGCAACGCTGGAAACTGCAGAATTTTTTTTTTTCTTATGCATTTCCTCTTTGCTAACCGGTATAATGACACTTTCTCCTTGTCTGTCGGCTACTCTTTTTTTTTTTTTCTTCTTAAGAATACCTTTCAAGCATTTGAGCCACAGAGCTCATAGAATAACTACAGAGCTTTAAGGAGCTAGTAATTTGCAGCGTTTTAAGATCATCTGCTGGGTTAATGTTGGCCAGCAAGCATGACAACCCATTGAGAACATAATTATTACCACAATTATAAAAGAAATGTTATATATATATATACATAAAATGTATTGTATGATCGTGGTAATAATTATATATCTAGACATCTATCTATATATACTATCTATAATTTTTGGGAGTTCTTCTGGACTCCCAAGAATGCAGACAAACATCCCGGATGCAGCCATCTCCATTGTTGAAGAGGGTGGGGCTAAATGCTTCCTCGTGGCCCCACCTCCCTGCTTCAATTGGCAGAAATTGTCTAGGATTGACAAGGGGTGGGCCTAACGGTGCGACACAGGTGACCACACCCCCTCGACGGAACCCCTTACAGACAGCTGCCTTCAAAAGTAGGCAAGTATGATACAATCTCCATCCATCTATCTATCTATCTATATATATGTATATACACACACTATCTATCTGTCTATATACTATCTCTCTCTATAATATATATATATATATATATATATATATATATATATATATATATATATACATATATATATACATATATATATATATATATATATATATATATATATATATAAAGTGCATTCGGAA